>NC_138377.1:125353916-125376774 GCF_054177405.1 Leptonychotes weddellii | reverse complement strand
TCCATCTCCAGAACTCTCCATCCTGCAAAACTGAAACTCGGGCCCCATTCAACAGCCGGGCCCTGGCCCCACCACCTCCTTTCTGTCTCTATGAACTTGGCTCCTCCCGGGACCTCACATGAGTGGAATCCTACAGCATCTGTCTTTCGGTGCGGCTTACTTCACTGGGCCTGGTGTCCCCGGGTCCATCCATGTTGTAGCAGGTGTCAGGGGCTCCTTCCCTGTTAAGGCTGAGTAGTAGTCCAGTGCATGTGTTTGCCGTGTTTGGTCTATCCGTGCATCCACGGATGGCTAATTGGTTTGTCTCCATCCCTTGGCTATGGTGGGCAATGCTGCTATGAATATGAGTGTGCAAATATCTCTTTGAGACCCTGCTTCAATTCCTTTGGGTATATATATATCCAGGAGCAGAATTGCTGGATCAGTGTTATTCTATTTTTAGTTTTTTTGAGGACTAAAAATTTTTTTAAGATTTTATTTATTTGAGAGACAGAACAGGAGCAGGGGGAGGGTCAGAAGTAGAGGGAGAAGCAGACTCCTGCTGAGCTGGGAGCCCAACACGGGGCTCAATCCCAGGACTCTGAGATCATGACCTGACCCGAAGTCAGACGCTTAACCGACCGAGCCACCCAGGCACCCCGAGGACTAAATTTAACAGTTTTGTACAAATAATACCTGTACATAGTTCAAAATTCACAAAGCACAAGGAGAAAACAGTGAAAACTTCCTCCACCCACAGTAATCCAGCTCGTCTAGGGGGAGACCACTACCATTCCGAGCACCTCATAGACCCTTCTGATCTGAAGGTATATTCTGTGCACGTACACAGATGTTTATCTATTTGTTATTTACACAAATGCAAGTCTGTTATACAAACTGTTCCCCATCTTACTTTTTTCATGTAATCTATCTTGGAGAGTATTGCCCATTGATACAAAGAAAGTTGCCTTTTTCTTCTTCATAGCCATATTATGTTTTATTGCATGGGTATATCATAGTATGTTTTACCATTCTTTTGTTGATTAGACATTTAGATGATTTCTCATCTTTCGTTTATCATGCAAAGATGGAATATGTGTCGTTCTGCATGTGTCTGAGTACATCTGTAGATTATATTCTGACAGGTGCAACTGCCATCCCTAAGGATATATCCATTTTAATTCCAATTGGAATTATTCTCTCTAGAAGTCTGTGCCTACGTAAGCTTCTACTGTTGTCCCACAACCTTGAAAACTGTTAACCGAGTTTTTCAATTTTTGCCAATTTGGGGGAAAAGGTTATCCAGAGATATTTTTTCCTTAATTTGAAAAAATTGCAGAGTAAACATACTTATATTTACCACTCAGACTCTACAATTATTAACATTTTGCTATGTTTATTTTATTTCATTTTATTCATCTATCCATCCTTCTCTGTTGGATGCAGTTAAAAGAAAGAGGCAGGTATTAGCACATTTCACTTGAAGCACCTCAGCATGCATATCATTAATTAGAATTCAATACATGCTTATAGCTTTTTGAAAAGTAAAACTCACCTACAGTGAGATGCATGAAACTCAAGTGTGTCATTCTCGAGGTCTGACAAGTGCACGTGTCTTTGCAACTCTTGGGAATATTTTTATTTTTCATTTCTCTTAGTGAATGAGGTTAAATATCTTAAGATCTGGTTGTATTTCCTTTTTGTGAAGGAAAAAGGTCAGTTTATATCTTTTATCTACTTTTCTATTGGATATTGGGTCTCTTCTTTGACCTTGGGAGCAGAGAGTTGAGATAAATACATTAATTTGATTTGTTCATCTGATTTTTATTTTGTTTGTAATTTTTTCTTTATCTCTGATTCCTACTCCTGGTTCTTTCTCTACCACCACCTGATTTTAGTCATTAGTATTAGCTCTCTGATGGTTTCTTTGTTCTTTTAAATGTGCTTACATTTCTGTAATTTGAATTGTCAACGTTAAATATCTTTTTATTCCCAGCTATTACAGACGAAGAAATTAGGGAGCTCATTCTAATTTCCACTTTTTTCCCCCAGTCTTTACGTTTTCGTTGGTTCTGTTATTGTCCCGTGGTGAGAGCACATCGCATTTAACTATTGTTTTAATCTCAGTTTTCCAGTTAGACACATTCAATGCCCATCTGGTTCTGCCACCGGGGTTCTCCTGTCAGCTCACATGTTCTCCAGCATGACTTTGGGGATGGAAGGGCTCATGGGAATAATATTCCCTGAGGCCTTATCTGTTGGCTTCTTTGAAAGTAATGTGCCTTTTTCTTGACTGCCTTAAGGACTTTGTCTTTGGTTTACTGCAGATGAGCCTGGGTGTGGTTTTCTCTGTATTTTCTACATTGTATGTGTATTCCTTCTTCAGTCTCACTTCATGTCTCATCAATTTTTGGAAACTTTTGGTCCTTCCCCTCTTCAAAGATTCGTCTGTCCCATTCTCTCACTTTCCCCTTTCTGGGTCTCCAAATACATGTAGACCTTTTCATTATGTTGATTTGCCCGTTAATCTTTATTTCTGTATTTTTTTTCTTTTTGTGCTGTGGTCTGAATACTTAATTCTGAAGCAGCTTCCAGTCCATTAGTCTTCTCTTCTGCTCTGTCCAATTAGCTGTTAATCTACCTATTCAAATTTCCGATTAAACCATACTTTCCAGTTGTATCATTTCCATTGGATCCTTTAAAAAAATTTCCAGCTCTCCAGTGAAATTTTCCACCTCGTTACCTATTTTCTTGAACACCTTAATCACAATTTTTAAAGACGACTTTTGACAACTCCAGTGTCTGGGTCATCTGTGGTTCTGCTTCTATTATTTTTTTTTCTTTTGGTTCAATTTCTTGATATATCCGATACAAATTTCACTGGGATATCAAGCATTGATATGAACAGTTGTGGTATGAACAGCTCTGGATGACATTATTCTTTGGCAGAGCAGGTTCACTGTTCGCTTTGGTAAACAGCTAGAATTTAGGCAGGTGAGTTAATCCAACATGGGGCTGAGCTCACGGAAGCGCGGTTGACTTCTTGTTAACCAGGCTAGTGACCACCTCTGCTTTGACAACACTCTATGGTTTTGCACTCCAGGGTTCCTTTTTTTTTTTTTTTTTTTTTTTTAAGATTTTACTTATTTATTTGAGACAGGGCACAAGCATGGGAGCGGCAGGCTGAGGGAGAGGGAGAAGCAGGCTCCCTGCTGAACAGGGAGCCCGATGTGGGGCTTGATCGCAGGACCCTGGGATCATGACCTGAGCCGACAGCAGACGCTTAACCGACTGAGTCACCCAGGTGCCCCTCTCACCCTCCAGGGTTCTGAATTGAGAACCTGGAGTGTTTGCTTGGGCTGTTTCTTCTTGGCATGTCTTGAGTTCTAGTTTTTCTCTTCAATGCCTTGAGACAGCTGAAAACTGTGTGAGATAAACTACTCAGAATTATTCAGCAACTGATATTTGAATCTCTACAAGAGCATGAGCCCTAAGAACACTGGTCATTAGCTAATAGCCACTAATGATTACATGGAAGCCCATGCCTGGGGCTGAGGACATATATGTTTGGTCGAAACTCTCCTGTTCCTTTGCTCTGGATTTTGAAAGATGTTCACTGTAGCATTGTTGGAATAGTAAAAAAGAACTGAGAACAAACTGAAAGTCAATTTTGGAATGGTTAAAGCTGTCATGATAAATATCTGTCATGGACTACTCTGAGGCTACTAAAAAGAAACACAAACACACATGTGCACAAACAAGATCTAAGAAATTTTCTTAAGAGGAAAAGTTGAATGATACTTCAAATATGATATAATCTATATAAAATAAAAAGAACTTTTAGGGGCACCTGGGTGGTGCAGTCAGTTAAGCATCCAACTCTCGGTTTCAGCTCAGGTCGTGATCTCAGGGTCGTGAGACCGAGCCCTGAGCTGGGCTCCACACTCAGCGCAGAGTCTGCTTGAGAGTTTGTCTCCCTCTCTCCTCCCACTCGTGTTCTCTTTCTCTCTCTCTCTAAAATAAATAAATACATCTTAAAATAAAATAAAATAAAGAACTTTTAAGTATCAGTATGTACACATGCATGTGTTAGGGTGAGAGGTTATTGCCCTACTCCCTGCTAGGTCGAGACCTGTTCCCGCTTTCACTGGGAGATGTAAGAAAAGTGCAAACCATATTATAATAAGTGTCCACATTTCCCTCATGCAGAATTTGTAACTATTACCAAATCCTCTTTGCTTTTTCCTTTTGTTTCCAGAAGTATATCCTTCTATTGTCACTGCTAGCCCACAGGGCCATGTCCTCTCATCCCGTCTAGCAGTAACACCATCCTGAGTGTGGTATGCAGTTTCCATGGAAATCCTCGGGTTCCTTGAACCATACTTTGAAAACACGTTCATTTCACAGGCCAAGAGCCTGGGATGTAGGGAGAAGGCGTTTTCTCTGGGTTTCAGAGCAATGGCTTGGCTGAGTTTGGGGCAGACCTGGCCAGGACCTGTTCCACGGGCCTTGTGGCGCTGAAGCCTCATGGTTGTCGGTGGCTCTTGGGGAAGGATGAACGTGCTGGAGTGTCATAGCAGGACCCAGTCTGGCCTCTCAGACTCAGACTCTGAAATCCCGGGCCCAGGGTCTGCCTTAAGTTATGGATACCCTGCAGAGATGGTAGAGATCAGACCTGGGAGGGATTGCCTTTTGACCACCCCTGTCTGGTCTGGGGCCAGGACTGGGCTCTATCACGTTGGAACAGGCCCCAGAAGAAGACTGTCAGTGTTTTCTGGATCCTTCTGGCTGGGAGGAATGCCAGGGATGTGGACTCAAAAAAACCAGATTCAGTCTTCCGCCCTCCAGATGGAGTGCGCTCATTAACCTTAATTACCAGGCAAGTACAAGGGCCATCAGGCTCCATTGCAGAACCAGGACACGACACCCAGGAGAGACTGTAACACAGAACTCAGCTGCCGTTCCTGGGAAGCGGAGGGGGGTGCTTCCTGGAGGCCTGCTCAGGGGTCCCTGACATCATAGAGTTGTCCTTCAGTGGTTCCATCTGCCCCCTTCCTGGGGAGGTTGGAGGTGACCTTGCCTCAGAGTCAGGGATTCTGGGAGGTGAACGACCCTCAAGGGGACCGCCTGCTGGGCTGCCCCTGCATATTCACCAGAGAGTGCAGCTCTAGGGTTGAGCTGTAGCAGATCCAGATGGAGAAAAGTCCTGCCAAATGCCACAATCCAAATACAGAGCCTGGAAATAAGTATCTCAGTCAGGGCTTTAGGGGAAAACTAGCAAGAAGGGTACACAAATACAGGATCTGGGTGTAAATGTGTGTCCTACCCCAGGGCTGGGGGTGGGATGCTCAGGTCCTCGCTTTCTGTGCTGAGGGATTTCTTTTTCTCTGTCCATATGTGTGTCTCAGTCTGCGGGGGTGGCTTCTGCAACAGGATCTCTGTCCACCTCTCATGGTTCTGGAGGCTAGAAGTCCTGGATTAAGATCTGGCAGGCTTTGATTTGGGTGAGGGCTCTCTTCCTGGCGTGCACATGGTCACCTTCTCACCGTGACCTTGCCTCAACATGCCTGCACACAAAGAGGGAGAGATTGCTCGCTCTCCTTCTTTGTATAAGGTCACCAATCTTAGCAGAGTAAGACCCTGACCTTTATGACCTCATCCGACCTCCTAAAAGCCCCCTCTCCAAATACAATCACACTGGGTGTCAGGACTTCAACAAATGAATTTGGGGGGGACACAGGTCAGTCCGTGGCCATGTGTGAGTCTGGGTCCGAGTCTGACCGAGGGGCACGGCCGCTCTGGGGCCAGGCCAGGCCCACATCTTGTGGGCGCACAGAGAGTGTGGAGAAATGGGGACCAGTGCTTGGCCGTGGCCCTCCAGACAGCGCTAGTAAGAAGACAATGAGGTGGCCGAAAAAGCATGCCGCTTGTTACTGTGGGGACGAACAACGGGCCATGTGGACATGGTGAACTCACGTAACAGAGCCTGGAGCCAGTCCCGTGTCATCGTCAGCCCATGCTATAAATAGCAGGGCAGCCATGAAAGGTAGCCTGTCAGAATCACTCCCCCAGGTAGATGGGTTAAGTGGATGGCGTTTGCTCAGGACAGAGAAGCTGTCCAGTGTCCTAACCTCACACCAATCGCATTGTCCTGTGGGACTGCACTCGGTGGCCTCACTCCTCCGTCAGCCCAATTAGCAGCTTGTCGGTGTTCAGAAATGATTAAGACCGTGACATCTTCCAGGGCTGGAGAGAGGCACGGAGGGGATGGGGTTCATGGAATATTGTAGTTAGGACTTGTTATCTTCCAATATTTAAACCTCTCTAATCTCTAAAGAACCTTCCAGAGCAAAGAGGTGGAAAGGAGCAGCACCATTTTGGATAAAAGGGAAGAAAACATGTCTGCCATAGATGGTGATGCTGCTGGTCTCCCTGGGTTCCCTTCAGCAGTCAGTGCGCACAGCTCCCAGCCTCCACCCCTAGCAGCTCCCATCTACAGCTTCCTAGACTGCCCTTGGGTCACTGCATCTGCCCCAACCATGCACGCAGGGAGCCAAAGAGCCCTCGAGGACCCTTAGCCCACCCAGACTGAAGAAGATGCTACCATAAGGAGACTCGACAATGGGGAAGCATGAAGGCCAAGGGTGGGACCACACAACCTTCTGCTGGTGCTGGAGTGATAAGATGTGTCGCTCATGGATCCATGGATCCACCTCTGCAGAAGCCAGGAATAGAGGTGCGATTATCCAGAAAAGACCTTTGGGAGACTCTCTCATCAGGTGGAGTGCATCCCTGTGACACACATGGGCAATACACAAAAGTTCTGAGACCGTGATACTGGTAGAAACAGTGCCCGTGTGGTCGGCAAGGAACGGAGAAGACAGGATGAAGGAAGAGAGCTGGGCTCTCAAAATTCTGTAGGCAGAAAACAGACTGATGGGAATAGTCACCATAAATGTGTCCTGCCCTTCAGGAACATGGAAGGATGACTCTCAGGGCAACAGCCTTGGCCCAGGGGGCAGAGATGTGGGCACAGGGGGTGAAGCCTTGAGCAACAGATTATTCCCAGGCCTTGAAAATGAATGGAGTTTTCCTGGTGGGATTTTGGAATTGCTTGGGGCTAATGACTCCTTTTTTTAATATGTTTTCTTCTTTGAACGGGGAATGTGTGTAACTGTTATGCTATGCCTGTCCCACCACTGTATTTTTGGAGCAGATAACATCCTTTTCCAGGTCCCCACAGGTGGAAAGGGATTTTGCTCCAGGATGAATCCTATGCAGAGTGTCACCAATACCTAATTTAGACAACTCAGATGAGATTTTGGACTTTGGGTTGACGGTATAATGGGTTGAATGGGGTGAATACCTATAGGATAGACACGTAATTTTGGAAGCCAGAGAGCGGGCTGCAGGAGCTTGAATAATGACACACACCTCCCCAAGAAATCCACAGTGGATCTTAGGAACCTGTGCATGTTATCTTAGCAAAAGGAGCTTTGCAGATGTGATAAAGTCAAGGATCTTGCGATGGGGCAATGCTCCTGGGTTTTCTGGCTGAGTGCTCTGTGTAACCGCAGCTGTCCTCGTTGAGTGCCAGGCACAGGGAGGCTCAGGCTTGGTGGGGGAGGGAATGTGACCATGGGAGCAGAGACAGTGTCCGGAGGCCAGGAGGCCAGGAGGCCAGAGCGAGCTCTCTCCAGGAGCCACCAGACAGAACAGCCTTGCCAACACACTGATGTTCCCCACTTCGGACTCATTTTGGACTTCTGACCTCCAGAACCATAGGAGCATACCTGAGATTCTAAACCACCTCGGTGTGCAGCAGTTTGTTACCCAGGCAAGAGGAAGTCACCGTCCTTCTGACTCTCACATCCCATCTCTAAAAGGCCTCAGGCTATTTTTGCTTTCTTTCCCCAGGATTGGAGAAGCGGAAACAAACCAACCAAGGGCACAAAAGAACACGACATCGGGCCAGCAGACGAGGAGTGACTCACTGGCAGACTGGCAGAAAAAGAAGTTTCCTTAAAAGGGAACGGAAAACCTGAATGAGGGCGAACGGGCGCTGACCATGCAGGCGGACGAGGTGGCCGTAGAGCAGGGGAGAGGGGGGACGAGACGCTGCCCAGAGACCTGGCGAGTTGCTCTAGTGGTCAGACTGGGGCGGGGACCCTGGTGCTTCAGAGCGCGGCTCGTCCGCGCCTGCTGATCCCCCACGCACCATAGCAGCCCGAGGCCAGGGCAAGAGCGTCGGCGGACACCCCAAGAGGCGAGGCGAGGGGCACGGGGCAAGGCCGTTTCATGTCCTTACGCGAAAAGCTCCGTTCTTCGAGGTGACCTTAGTGAACTTCTGTTCCTCATAAAATCACTCTCCAGTAGAGAACACCTTGAAAAACACCTTCACTTTTGGAAGGCAGGGCGCTCGCTGGACGGTGCCAAGAAGGGCACTGGGTTTCCACGAGGTAGGAGGAAAGGGTTCAAAAAAGAAGGGGGTAAGTCTACACTGTCCCCCAGATGCAAGGCGCTGCGGCTCGGGGGCAAGCTCAGGCTCCGGAGACTCGTGCGCGTGGGCTCAGATCCTGGCTGGGCTGTTGGCGAGTGGAGCAGTTTGAAGGGGTTGCCCCACAAGCCTCAGTCCGCTTGCCTGTGAGATGCCGCTGCTTACGCGTGCCTCGGGGGCGTCATCGGGGAGGAAGAAAGGTCCTCCTCCGGGCCCCGTCTTTCCCTTCGGCAGAGCACACTTCAGGGGCTTTAAATGACTCCTGGTCTCCCCCGGACCTGCCTTCTCTCCATTTCGCTTCTGATATCCCCAAATGTGGACCTGTGCCCGCCTGGATTCAGCTCGCTTTTGGAGTCCCCTCTGTCTGTCAGCTGCCACCACGACCCCAGTCACCCGCTCTGCTCGTGGCTCCCATGTGCAAACGCGGACGTGGAGTCCAGGCCCCCCGACGTGCACTGTGCTGGGGGGAGCCTCCCCTGCTCCTTCTGCCCCTCACGGCCCGTCCCAGCCCGGCACGAGGCCTCGCCGCTTGTCCCCACTGGTGACAACAAACCCTGGTGTCCTCCCCGCGGTGGCCCAGTCTGTGCCGTCCACTGCGCGGCTCTGCCCCCTGCCTGCTCCGTGACACCCCAGACCCTGGGAGGAGGAGGTCCAGTCCTGTCCACAGCCAGCGCCGCTCGGACGCCTCCAACATTTCCAAGCTTCCCGGAAATATTAAAGAGAAACTTTCTTACCCCACAAGTAAAGAAAATCCGAGATGAATGCAAGTCAACCACAAGCCCTTCAAGCAAAACAATATTGAATAATACAGAAGAGGCCCCTCCACCACCGCGAAAAGAATCAAAGTGAAGAATTCGGGGGCAGGGGGAGAAAGACAGGGAGAGAAGAAGAAAACTGATAGGGCAATAATCCACAGCGCAAACAATCGTGATAAATAGAGATATGAAACAACGCCAGGTGTTAAAAATAATTTTTGAAATAAAAGTTACATAACCCAAGAGCTTTAAAAATATAATTTGTATCTAAAATTCCATAGTATTTCAATGAAAATGAGTGGGGTAGAGGTGGGAGGAAATTAGAGCACAATATATTTTTTATATTGTTTGGGCAATGTCAGTAAATATTACTTTAATATGGACAGGAAAGTACAGGATCAGATATGTGTTTGAACACTTAAAGCTAACGCTGGTGGAATAGCATGGAATATTTGGATAGTATGATTAAGAAGCCGAATAGACATTTTTACTGCCTGCAGGGAATACACATCATTTTCAAATGTTCATAGGTCATTTACAAAAATTGACTTAATATAAATTTATAAGGAAAACATCTGTACATTTTTAAAAGTAGAAGTTTTATAGGCTGTATTCTCTGACCACAAAAAATTAAGCAAACGAACAAAGCCACAAGCCGTTTGATTTAAAAAAAACACATGAAAAAAAATAATTGAGTTCATTAAAGAATTAAGCTGCAATTACAGAATATTTAGAAAATCATTCTAATGAGAATACCACCTATTAAGAGTTATGGGGTGAGGTGAACGACAGCTATTTACTGCACTCAGGGGCAAACCCGTACCTTCCATTATGGAACAAAAAGAATTAAATGCAGTGACAAGGAATCCACGGAGACACTTACATAAATAACATCGAGAAAATCCAGAAGACGGGGTTAGTAAAATTAAGAGCAAAAATTGATAATTCACAAGAATGGAAAATCAGTAGAGTTAAAAGTAAACCATAAAAGAAAGTTCTCTGAAATAGTTTGAGCTTGGACAAACCCCTGGTGAGTTTATTCCGGGAAAAAGAGAGAAAAGGGCACACACACATCTTCAGGAATGAGAAAGGGATGCAGCCACAGATAGGAAGGAAATCGATTAAAAACGCCCAGCAGTGCTATGTGGAACTCTGCGGATACTTTTTAAAAATTCCCTGATAAAAAAAATAAATAAATAAATAATTCAGTGATATGTTTTCTAGAATGTGAATGGCTAAAAGGGACCCAAAATGTTACTGGAAGCCCAAACACACAACCTCCCTGAGGGCTTGTTGAGATTGTTGACTTGGTGCGAGCTGGGCTGGTGTCCGGCAGCCAGACCAGGGTCCAGCCCGAGCTGCATGAGCATCATGGGGATCCCTGGAGATCCCCTGGACCGGAGGCACCTGTTCCTGTCCTGCGAGCCAGGGGCAGCCTGGCAGCCACCATCCCAGTCCTCCCCCCTGCCTTGTATGTATTCCTCCTTGCCACGCAGGGGCCACAAAATGACACATTTCCTGTGAATACTTCTCTGTAACAGCTCAAGCTCCAATATCGTCTACTTTGAGTATGTTTCTTGTGATTAAGAACTCCCCAAGGGGCTTATTGATGACCAAACGGGAAGCCGGTGGACACCAGCCACTCCAGTGTCTGTGGTAACAGTTCTACCCAGTGGTCCTTCAGGGGAGTTTCCCAGCATTCCTCAATGCTCTGCCGAGAGTCCCTAGATTCACCCCCACCTGTGGGCCATGTTCCTGGGGCACGAGCCGGCCTCCAGGATGACTGGACCGGGACTGACCCCGGGGTCCAGAACGTCAGGGATTGGAGGCCTTCCTCTCTCAAGAGAGCCCAACTCCGGGCAGGATCCTGCCCCCAAGCCTAATGCCCTTTTCCCCACGATGCTTTTATTTCAAGGGCTTCCTTCCTCTTTCCTCTCTCTGGATATCATTTAGGGAAACCGTGAACTAGTGAAGCAGGTTTAATTTGCGTCTTGGTGGGAAAGGGGTAGAGTCTCGATCCGTTTCCATTCCGGAGGCTCCCAGGCTCTCCCAGGCATCTCCCAAGGTCTGCTCATCAGCAGTTTATCTCCCAGAAAGAAATGCTGATTTTCCACCTTCTGAATATCCTGCTACACAGAACCAACACGATATTTGTACATGTCTGTCTTGATCATTAGAAATCTGAAGGCTGTGTCCTTCTCCAGGGCTGGGGCTCCAGCCAACTGCACGGAACATGTGTCTTCTGTCTCTCTGTATGTTAGGCGTGTTGGCAAAAAGGGACACTTTCTTTTCATAGTATTTCCCCCAAATTAATGCAAGTCCCCTTTACAAGCTACACAAATGGATTTCCTATGTCTGAAGGGTGAACAAACGTAAGCCTGCGTTTTCAGAACTAGGGAAGAGAGGTCTCTTTTCCGAAGGACCTATTTCATTTGTTCCCGGCCATGATCGAGACGTTCACATTTCCGCTTCCCACCACCACAGCAGTGGGGACCCGACAGCTGCCTTCCTCACCGCAATTGCACAAGTAACTTGAGCCTTGGTTCTGGATCTTCTGTCTTAACACAGAATCAGAAGTGAAGCCTTCAGAGGTCACCCAGTCCCGAGCCCGTATTCAGAATTAGGAAGACTGAAGCTCAGGGAGGCAAGTGATGGGATCGAGGGTCCTCACGGGGGACCCGAGCCCTTGACTTCTGGAGGCCTTGGCATTATCCATGGTACCTCCGACTAGACTCTCTGGTGTCCTTGAGTTGCTTCCAATGGCAGAAGGTAGGTTCTGATGCCAGGAGAGGAGGGAGAAAATTCATCTTGTGTTTTAGTCCGTGCCAATTATAAGCTGGGCTGCGTGGTCGCATAGCTCCTCAGGGAATTAGGAAAAATGTAGGAAATGAGACAAGACGGCCAAGGATGAAGTCTGGTGGGGATCCAAGCAGGCAAGGGGTTGGAATCCTATTTCAACGATTATGATGTTGGCCGCGGGTTTCTGGTCAATAAACTCCACCCAGTTATGGAAGTTTTCTTCCTAGCTGGGACAAAGTACATATATTCTCTAAGTTTTAGTACCTTATATAGAAAACAGGGGATGATAGTAATAGGGGCCTCACCGCATTGTTGTCAGGATTAAATAAAGCACGGGCAGCTCCTAACACAGTGCCTGACACACAGTAAACACGCGATAAAATGAGCTGTTTTTATTAATTCTAGGATGTTAATGAATTTCAGGATTTCCCAAGATAAACCTGTGTTTTTCTCCTTTGTCTCTGAATAGGTATCTTAATGTTGCACCAAATCCATATGCTGGAACAAATCCTACTTGGTATATTATCTTTTAATGCACAGCTGGATTTGAATGTTAATATCTTATCTGGGGTTATTACAACCATTACTAAGTAAGATGGAATCTGTTGACTCCGTTGTGTGTGCTATTTTGTTACATTTTTTTGTATCAAGGTTGTGCTAATTTCTAAGCACAAATTGGGGAGATTTCTATGTGATTCTGTGCTCTTTAGTGGTTCAAGGAAGAGGACTTATCTGTTCCTTAGAAAGGTTCTTTTTTTTTTTTTTTAAGATTTTATTCATTTATTTGTCAGAGAGAGAGAGAGAGCACAAGCAGGGGGAGCGGCAGAGGGAGAGGGAGAAGCAGACTCCCCGCGGAGCAGGGAGCCCGATGCGGGGCTCGATCCCAGGACCCTGGGATCATGACCTGAGTCAAAGGCAGACGCTTAACCGATTGAGCCACCCAGGTGCCCCAAATTTGTTTTTCTTATTTAGGTCTGTAATCGTCTGAAAAGGATTTTTCTGTGATCTGACCTGGGGTTTTGGTTGATGCCTTCCTGTATGGAGAAACAGTTGTCTTAAACCCGTTTACTGACTGGTCTGTCTTTCCCCCGTGACTTGTAACCTCAAGTTACCATGTAAACATGAGTTCACCCTGGGCTCTCTGTGCTTGTAAATGTGTCTACTGTCTGTCCCTGCGCCAATACCACACCGTCTGAAATCACAGTCAAATGGCTTTATGATGCATCTTGATAGACGCTAGTCCAAGTCCCCCACCGTGGAATTTTGGTTCAAGGGCACCTTGGCTCCTTATACATGTTACGGTCATCTTGCTGGGATGTTGGTTGGAATTGCACTGAATTTTAAATCAGTAGCAATGAATCACCATCTATATGATATGGTAATACTTTTTTCCATTCGTGAATTAGGCATTCAGGCTTTCACTCATGTCCATTCATCGTGTTTTGCCATCTCACCATGAGAAAATGCATTTTCTGTTTATTTATTCCTGTGTTCTCTGTAGCTTATGATATTGTTAGTACTCTCTTGTACCTTTCTGCGTTTTTTTCTATTTGGCCATCATCTGTATATACAAACAATAGATATTTTTTTATATATGAATTTTAAATCCCACCAACTTCCTGAACTCTGTTATTAATTTTTTTATCTTCTATTTAGAAAATCAGTGTCAGGGCACCTGGGTGGTTCAGTCGGTTAAATGTCCGACATTTGATTTCAGCTCAGATCATGATCTCAGGGTGGTGGGATCGAGCCCCGCGTCAGGCTCTGTGCTCAGCTCAGAGTCTGCTTATCCCTCTCCCTCTGCTCCTCCCCCTGCTCTCTCTCTCTTTCTAAATAATAAATAAATAAAATCTTAAAAAAAAAAGAAAATTGGTGTCTACAAGGAACAGCTGTTTCTTTCTTTGCACATTGCTACTTTTTCTTTTCCTGTTGTATCTGATCATGAGCAAAATGGTCAACTGTGGGGATGACAGTGGGCA
Organism: Leptonychotes weddellii; assembly: GCF_054177405.1. Classification (NCBI taxonomy): domain Eukaryota; kingdom Metazoa; phylum Chordata; class Mammalia; order Carnivora; family Phocidae; genus Leptonychotes; species Leptonychotes weddellii. The sequence continues at coordinate 125,362,765 of NC_138377.1, read as the reverse complement.
TCCTTGTCTTGCTCTTTATTTCAAAGGGAATATTTCTAATCTTTCATCATAAAAATGATGGGTTTTATAGGTCTGATTTTACCTTTCTCTTTTATTATTTTTGTCATTCTTTTTCTTAGCTTCACAAGATGACAGTTTAATACATTTATTTTCAATCTTTCTTGTGAAATATAACAATAATTTTTAAGGTTATGGATTTTTCGAGTATGATTTTTTGCTGCGTGCATGGAGAATGTGTTTTGTCCATGGATTTTATAGATCATTTTCCTCATTGCTATTAATTTTTACATAGTCTCTGATTTTTATTTTGATTTAAAGGTTGTCTGGAATTGTGATTTTTAAAAAATTATTAAATAGTTAGAAATTTTTATTTATTTTTAAAATTTGTTAATTTTTAGTTTTATTCATTGTGGCCAGAAAACATAGCCTCTTTCAGGTTTTACTCTTTGTGTTCTGTGTGTGTGGGTACATGGTTAATTTTTTGAAAATATTTCATGGACATTTATAAAAAGTTGCTATTCTCTGTTTTGGGGGCATGTGAGATTTTATACGTATTCATTAGATCAAGATTATCCATTATGTTATTAGAATCCTCATTCCTCATGGCTATTTGAGCCATCTAATTTTGAATTCATATTCATTTTTATGGAAATTAAAGATCTGGAATTTAAAATTTTATGAAAATTTAAAACCATCCACAAAATAGAGATAGTAAAGAATCCTTGCCAGCCGCAATGTCATGAAGATCTATGTTTGCTCCCAGATATCTTATATTTTACCATTCACTCAACTAAATGTCTGTGTATGAGGCTAAGTAAGGTTCATTTTTTCCCCCAAGGGGATATCCAGTTTCTCTTGTTTCATTTATTGAAAAGACCATCTTTTCTCTTAAAGAAACACCATGGCACTTTGTTGCAAGTCAAGTGATCTGCGTAGGTGGGTTGATGTACTAACTTTGAAATATGTCCACAAATCTTTTGAAAAGGCAGACTCCATGGTGCCTCCCCTCGGCCCCTCCATGAATGAAATGAGGTGGAAGTGCCCTCAGGGCTGGTTAGAGAAGGCCACGCGGCTTCTGCTGGTCTCACTTGGGACGCAGGCTCTGGGAGCTTTGGGCCGCCATGCCAGGAGTTGGCGCCCTGGGGAGGGCGCGTGGAGACCCCGGGGGTCCTGCCCATCAGCAAGTCTTCCCCAGCTCCCGCGCCTGACACGTGGGTGAAGAAGACTTCCCGAGGACCCCAGCCCCAGCCACCACCGGCCTGTGGCCACTGAGAGCCCCGGAACAGTAGCTGCTAGCTACTTAATCCCCAGATTTGTAAACAAAATAAATGACTGTTATTGTTTTAAGCCAAGATTGGGGTGGTTTGTTACGCAGTGGTAGATAACCAGAACAGTCTATATCCGCACTCCTCTATCCTGTTCCCTTGTCTTTCTTTTTACCAACACCCTATTTTCTTCATTCCAGCTATAGCATGAATCTTGAAATCTGCTAGTGTAAGTTCTCCTAATTTGTTTTCAAGATTGTCTTGGATATTCCTGGTTCTTTTCATTCACACATAAATGTTAGAATCAGCTTGTCAATTTCCATGGAAAATACACCTGCCAGGATTTTGACTGGGACTGCACCAAATCTGGACCAACCTGGAGACAATCGGCATCTTCACAACATTGAGTGGCCTAAACAATGAACATGGCAGGGCTCGCCTTTTCTGTGGGTCTTTATTTCCTTTGAGCACTGTTTTGAAGTTTTCTGAATGTCTCAAAATAACTTTCTTTTGCCTTTACTCAGACTGTTGTTTTGCTGAACACAGATTTCTAGGTTCAAGATGATCCTTTCTCAGAACTTTAAAGATATTGCTTCATTATTGTATGACATTTTAGCACTCAGAATCAGAAATGAGACATTTAGGGGCACCTGGGTGGCTCAGTTAAGCATCTAACTCTGATCTCAGCTTAGGTCTTGATCTCAGGGTGGTGAGTTCAAGCCCCGTGTTGAGCTCCACGCTAGGCATGGAGCCTACTTAAAAAAAACAAAAAAGAAGTGAGACATCTAACTTTTCTTTCCATTGTTGGCAACAAATATATGTTATTTTCTGGTCTGGAGCCTTAGAGGATTTAATCTTTGTTCCTAGTATTTAAAAAGTTCTACCAGAAGATTACTAATAAGTGTGTCTTTTTTCCATTTTCTTATTTCATTGAGTTGGATGCTTTTTTTAAATAAGAAAAAAATTTTATTGAGGTATGATTGACATACAACATTATATTCGTTTCGAGCATATAACACAGTGATTCGATACCTGTCTATTGCAAAATGGTCACCACAACGTGTCTAGCAAACATCTGCCACCAAACAGAGTTGCAGATTTTTTTCTTGTGATGAGGACTTTTAAGATTTACTCTCTCGTGTGAACACTCTTGATCCAAAAGTTCAAGCCTTTCTTTAGCTCTGAGAAATATTTTCCTATTTTTTTCTTTTCCACATCTTCTTCGATCTACCGTTCTGGTTTTATTATACGGATATTGACTCTTGGGGCTCTGTCCTCCATGCCTCTTGCTTTTTTTCTTGCAAGTTGTCCCTTGTTCCACACATTCGACCTTGAAGGTCCCTCAGTGGGTTTTTTAATTGGTGATCTGGTTTCCAGCCAAGTTTACCCTGCTACTCGCTGCCTCTGTTAATCCTTCTGTTTTGTCCATCGTGCTTTGAATTTCAAAGACTTTTTTCCCCTCTTCTCATATTGTTCTTAAGTCATAGTAGCTTGCCCTTACTTTATGAAGAGGTATTTTATCACTTCATAAAATCAATCTTCCTGGGTATACCCATTAAAATTTAATTCTTCCTCCTTCCCTCATTGCCTTTTTTTTCTTTTAAATTAAAGACCATTTCTTCTAATTGCTCAGCTTGTTGGGATGTGGAATGTCCCCATATTTTTTATGGATGGAGGTGTCGGTGCATCTATGTTTGGTGGCTGATTGGGGTCCTTCCACAGCTGCCTTGGTTTGATCCCTGAGCCACCTTCTCTAAGAGCAGGGGGGCTCCAGGAGCAGAGTCCTCCTGGTGCAGGGACGGAAGCGCAATCTCAGTGCAGGGATGCCCGGAGACCAAAGCAAATGAACCCTCCTCTCTCCTCCCCTCCCCCCACCATCAGGGTAAGATGGAGAAGCAAGTCCCCAATTGCAGCCAATCCAGCAAGACTGGGGGAGACGTCCTGGTGTGGCAGAAGCTCCGTGTTGCTTCTTTGATGCCCAGTCCTCTTGAGGTCTTATGAGGGTGTTTGGGTTAGGATGGAGGAATGTTTTCGCGGGAGATAAGTAAACAACTCCAGTGAAGGCAAAAAAAAAAAAAAAAGACTAGAATGTCGTTGTTTTGTAGGAGTTTTTCTCTCCACGCACATTTGCTATGGTGGCCCCAAGTGTCCCCTCTCTCCCCCTGTTCCCGTCCTCGTGCTGTGTAAGCAGTCTCCCGGAGCAAATCCTGTCCTGCATTTCGGAAGCGGCCGTGCATGGGGCCCTGTGGCTAAAGGCAAGCTGGCCCGGCGCTCACACCGCACGTTTCTCCAGCTCCCCACGGCCGAGGGCTCCCACCCGTGCTGCTGGGGTGCCGTGCTCTGACCCTGGGCCTCCTGCCGCTCTGGGGGCAGCGACACTCCGCTCCCGGTAGGCCGGGATCAACCTTTGACTGCAGGCTTGAGTGCTCAGGTGTTGCTTGCCAAGCTGCTCTCACCTGCTTCCCATCTTCCAGAAATTCCTATAGCCCCCCGCCCCATGGAGGGCACCCTGACTCATTTTCCAGCACTGCTACGTTTAGAGTCTACGTTTTATTTGGTAATTTCAGTGGGATATCCAGAGCAAAGGGAAGGAAACGAAGATTCAATCTGCCATTTCTAAAGGAGCCAGATTTTCCCCCATCTTGCTTATCTATTAACCAATGTATTCTTCATATCTTACAGGGCTCAGGGTTTATTGAGTTTATTGAGTGCACACAGCAGATGCTATTTAAACTTTACTTCTGTTTTGTGAAATACATCATTTCCCACGTTTCCCTTGACTTTTATTTTTTTCAAAGATTTTTTATTTATTTATTTGACAGAGAGAGAGACACAGAGAAAGAGGGAACACAAGCAGGGGGAGTGGGTGAGGGAGAAGCAGGCTTCCTGTGGAGCAGGGAGCCCGATGCGGGGCTCGATCCCAGGACCCTTAAAGACTGAGCCATCCAGGCGCCCCTTCCCCTGACTTTTAAATTTCAGGTCCTTCCTTAATGCTACAAAAACAAAACAAACACGGCTAACCTTGACATGTAAAGAAAATGCACTTCTGTTTCCTCCTGCAGATGCAATGTCCTTTAGAGGCTCCCACTCTGGGAGCAGGAGGGACACCGTACTTGTTACAAATACCACGTCTTCCTCTTGATGTGTTTTCATGTTTATCTTTTAAATTGCTCTGCATTAAAATTTTTATTCTGCCTGGGTTTACCGACACTCAAGTAGGTTGATGTTATCCCTGTTACAAAATGTTTTTCCTGAAAAAGAATAGTACTTTGGGAGGAGCGCTGACTTTGTCTGACGTCTCTTGAAATTTTTATGGAGAATCTAAGTGTAATTACTGAGAACAAGTAAATTGAATAGATGTAAATTTTTAACATGTTTTTAGGTATAGAATTGCTGAATCATTATATTGTACACCTCAAACTAATATAACTCTGTTAATTATAGCTGAGTAAAGGAAGGAATGAAAGAAAAAAGTTTTTAGGCAAAAACTATGTTTTTTTTGGACAGCCTGTGATCCGATTGAAGTAAATCCAGAGTCCTTCGACTTTAAAACGTCCCCTTCAAGTTTCAGTGTTTGCGTCCCACTTCCCAGCCCCCAGGGATGATCCCAGGGCCCGATTCCTTGATTCCCTGGGTGAAGGTGCGGCTGCTCCCACCGCCCCAAGCAGACGTCCCTGGCGGTGGGCCATGACAGTGCTCAGATCCTGCAGTGGCCCCAGGATCCTCGCTGACTTCTGCTCCCCGACGGAGGACGGCTACCTCTGCCTGTTTCCGGGAGCCCGTCCACGGAGCCCCGTCTCTTCCAATGCTGGGCCTTCGTCCCTCTCCCGTTCACGTCCCAGGCCGTGTGGGGATGTCAGGGTGCCCGGCACACGGTCCGCAGACAGCAGAGAAGCCGGAGCTCGGCCTCAGGCTTGTGGTCTTTCCACCTCCATGCCACTTGTCCTGCACGTGCTGGCCACAGGTGGGCTCATGTTAGGGTCCTGCGTCGTCCCTCCAGTTACGTCCAGAAGTAAGCTCCAGGCCCAGGGTTCGGAGCCCCTCACGTGTCGCTGCGTGCTTTGGGAGCCCCTAAGCTGAGACCCTGAGACTGGGGTGAGGACCAGGCTGGGACACAAGAGGCCGTCACCGGACATGCTCAGCCTCCTCGTCCCCTTTCTCCTTCCCACAGTCTCCTGGGCTAGAGGGACCGTCAGGTTTGCTGTTTCTTCTGCACGAGGGCTCCACGCCTGCCCTTGAAGTTTCTGGCTCACACCGGGGGAAGCACCGACTTTCAGACGCAGTGCTAGGAAACGTTCGTGGACATGTGACATTGCAGTAACATCCAGCGTGTAATAACAGACTCTCCTCCAACAAGACAGACGAGTTAAGTGGAGTCACGCAGTCCATGCTGAGCACTGATTATGTACAGTAAGACCATGTGTGGGTCCGTGACAAGATTGAAACTTAGGGGGAAAGCCAGCTGCATAGTCTGAGAAGCCCTGCTCTCTATCACAGTCCCTTTCCATCCCGGGGGCCCAAGCCCTGTGGCCTGGCTGCACACGGGGTGAGGGGGGAGCATCCTCTCCATAGGATGGAAGAAGTCCGTGACCTTGACAGTCTAATGGAAATCAGAGGATGCTAGGCCATCATTTGTTCCCCTGGTATTCTGGCTTTCAAGAACAATATTGTTAGCTAACAAATTCCGATACGGTACATGGCGGTCAAAAGCTGAACGGGCCATTCTGTTTGCGTTCCTGTTGCCGTGTGCTTTGCGCCGATTAGGGGAGAAGGTTAGGTGCACAAAAATACAAACGATATATAGAGAGAGTCTATAATTTCTCGTTTGTATTTATCTCAAGCCAAGACAGTTCTACTGAGGCTTGAATAAGCTTCCCAAAATAGGACCATTCTCCTTTCCCATTGTAGGCTGAGGGGCCTTGGTTGGAGACTGGTAATAACGCAGATTATCCCTGTCTGACATCAGGGCAGAGGATTTTGTCTGGCAGCAAAGATCGCCCCAAAGGTTACAGTTTCATTGTTCTGTAGAACCTTAAGAAGTTCTCTGTGTAAATTAGCAATCTTATTCAAGCGGTCTTTCTTGAAACGTGACTCACTTTTTCCAATTCTCTTAGAGCCGGATTTCCATTGCGATGGTCCTGTCATTCATGAATTAAATAAATCACTGCTCACTTCATGTATTTTCGTGAGAGTCAAGATTCTAACTTTTTGAAAATCATACATGGACCCTTCCATTGTCCCCCTGGGAACCAGACAATGTATCAAAATGGAAGATCATTCACACCACGACGCTGACATGCAGAGAAAACGCAGTGTCTTTATTTTATCGGTGATTTAAGTCGTCCTTTAGCGAATGTTAAGTACGGTTTAAATTTTATCTGATCCAGTGATTTATTGCAGCACCGTAAGGCAACCAACCTGGGGAAAACACGTTATGTGCGTGGACGGCGTGCCCCAGGTACTGGGGGAAGGTGCCCTCGGGTGCGGTGGTGGCCCCCGCCCTGGTCTCCCGGGCAAGGTCACTGGTCTGCTGCTCTGTGTGCCCCACGGGCTCCTTGGCAGGGGTTGTGTGTCTTGGGGTTTGCTTTTGGTTCCTTGACTGAATGGCTCTTCACCTGCTCTCCCCACTACAGAACCTGCGCCCTCGTGTCTCCCCTGCGGGCCTGGCTCACGGGCCACGGAGGAAACCGGGAGCGTGAGAAGGCGAAATCTCCTCTCCCTGGATCTCTGAGACCACTGCTTCTGGTGAGCGGCGTTTTTAAAGAAACGCGTCCATTCCATCTAAATGGTCAAACTTACCTCATCAAGTTGTCAGTGCTGCTCCCTGACCATTTTTAATGTCTGGGAATCTGATGTAATGCGGCCTTTTAATTCCCGATATTGGCAATCTGCATTTCTGTTCTTTCTTTTCTTCTTCACCAGTTTATAAATTTCATTGATACTTTCAAAAAGCTAACTCTCGGCTTTGTTGTACATTTGCTTTCTATCGAGTTGATTTCTACCCTCACTTTTACTATTCCCTCCCTTTGGGTTTTTTTGGGTTTAATTCGCCGTTCTTTTTCTGGTTGATTCACTTGGCAGCACACATTCCCATGCTGGACCTGCCTTCTTTCCACTTTCCCTTTAGGCCTGCCTTAGCTGCAACCCACAAGTTCAACGTGTTCTCTCATTTGCATTGTGATTTCTTCTGTGACCTGTGGGTAGTTAGCAGTGTTTGCTTAGTTACCAGTTATCTTCGTGTGATTGTTACAGGAGTCTGATCCCTACTTCCCCGTGTCTGCCCCACAGTGTCCAGCAAAGCTCTCTCTCATCCCTAAGGGGCAAGGACCCCGGTCCTCACTGTTCCCTCAACGTGTCTAATGTGCTTTGTGCCTCCAGGCCTCAGCTCAGAGAAGAAAAATGGGGGGACACAGATCTTACTACCTTTTCTCTCTCTCACCACCCTCTGCCATTTTCATCCTGCCTTGTTTTTCCTTCCCCTGGGCCAACATTTCCTTCTTGAATACAGCTAATATCTCATTAAGGACTTCAGCAAAGCTCTAAGCCATGGGAGAGATTTATGAGCCAACACCTCTAAACTGGTTTGTGACATGTTAAATAAAAAAGGAAATAAGGGAATTTGGAAAATGTCTTCTCAAGAAAAGAGCCTGAGTTGCAAGGCTATTATTCTGCTGCATAATCATATTTTTGATTGTCAGGAACTGAGTATGAGTGTGGCCTTTCTTGCTGCATGCCTCCTGTAACATTCTAATCTCCTCCCAGGCAGATTGTTGCTTAGGATGAACCAGGTGAAGGTCACACACCCAGGAATGGGAAAGAGAAAGGCCCATTCACTTTTGTAAAAATATTCCCCACCTTACAAGAGAAAGGTCTATGCACAGCGAGAACAGCAGCTGCTGATACCTGTGCACAACTTATATTTGGGAAAAGGGTTTCCATTCACAGCGTTGGGGAAGCACAAACCATGCGGTTGCTATGGTTACCGAGCTAAGCGGCTTCCTAGTCTCAGGCACTGGATGATGTGGAGGTTCTGGGGCCACAGTGGGACCGGGGAATGGGGACCCACACTGGTGCTGGGGAACACGGGTTCCTGTATTTGGAGGGACGGGCGTGGGGTGGGCGTGGGGGTGGCCAAGCTATAGGAATGGTGAAATCTGACCGTGACACTGAAGGCCCAGATGTGCAGTGAGCGAGGGGCCCAGGCTGGGAGCTCCGGTGGGGGCGGCAAAGATGGGCCGCCTGGGCAGGGCTGCGGAGGAGAAGGGGCGGGGCCTGGCTCCTGGGTACCACCCCTCCCTGGATCACCCAGGGGTCCCACGTTCCCCTTTGTTTGCCCTTGACCAGACCAGTGGCCAAAGACACTTCTAGGAAAGGGAGCTAACATTTCTGTTTGATTGCAATTTCATTTGTGCCCCAGTTTAAGTATTAACCTTTTACATTCTACTAAACACTGGCACGGAGCCTCTAACAGTTTTTTAAATGGAAGGAATCAACCCTTCTTCTCCAAACAATGAAATCAAGTCGGGGTGAGGGCAGGTGGGCAACTCTTTGTCAAGCCGCCCTTCACAGCCCGCTGAAGCCCCC
>NC_138377.1:125336361-125353416 GCF_054177405.1 Leptonychotes weddellii | reverse complement strand
GGGAGGGGGCGGGGGGGAGGGGGCGTCAAGGGGAAGGGGCGGGGAGGGGGCGCGGGGGGGTTGGCAGGCGGCGGGCAGGGGGCGCGGGGAGGGGGCGGCGGGTCCCTGGCAGGTGCGCCGCGGAGCCCGGCGCCTTTGACCGCTCCTCCAACGCGCTGCCTTCAGAGGTTCGCTTGGCGGGGACGCCCGGTGCGTCCGGCAGCGTCTGCCTGCATTAGGCTTCACAGCGAGAAGAATGTGTCCGTCAAAGTTGGGATGGAGACTCGGGCAGGTTTGCAAAGTCCGGTCAATGCAATTAGACAAGAGAAGGAAAATGGTGTGAAAACGTCAGGTTGTGTCTTTGTAAAGCCAAATCTTTTTTTTTTTTTGTCTTTTTTAAAATTGGAAAGCAGAGAAAACGATTGCTATTTGCAGTGCATGGGATGGTCCAGCTGGAAAGTCCAAACTGCAGATCGAAATAGTAGACTTTTCAATGAACTGGTCCGCTGTCAGACGGACATACCAGATTAGCAGGGTTCTTGGGCGCTTGCTAACCTTGCAAATGGAAATGGAGAATCCCATCCTCACTAATGGCAAAACCATAAATAGTTGGGAATATAAACGTGTAAGGGAATATGGTCTACTTTGTAAGAAAAAAAAAGAAAGAAAACACCTGCTCTTTACTGGGGGACTCAAGAAACTTGAATCTATTAGGACACAATCCTTATGCTTGGACAAGAAGTGAACATAGTAACCCTACCACGTGGTCTTGGTAAATTCAATACAATCCCCTTCCAGTTCCAAGTAGAATTTTCTTTTCAACTTGAGGTAATGATTCTAGGTCTCATGTGGAAGTATATAGACAGAACGGTCAACAGAAAGGTTGATAAAGAAGAGTAGGAGGGATACCAGGGATGAGATCATGAAAGAACGCGCCCGCATGAATGAATAAATAAAACAGCGACTCACGGCTTACTGTTCAAGGAAGAGCTTCACATGCACGAATGTCTGTGGAACCTCACAACCCTGTGAGGCAGATCCCCGTCTTGCTGTCACTTTCAGGTAAGGAAATGCAGGCCCCGAGGGTAAATATCCTCCATGAGGTCACACAGCTATAGCAGTGGAGGGTCTGGGCCTCCAGAGCCAGGCATCCGTGCCAACCCTCCATCACACGGCACCGCCCTTCTCACAAAGCAGCAGTAATTAAAACAGCATGTTCCTGGCCCAGGGATGAGTTCAGTGCAGAAGGGTGAAGAGACCAAAGTCGGCAGTACATGAGAAATTGTGTTTATGGTGGCACTTCAAGTGGATAGAATGGTTGAATTTTTCAGAAAACAATATTGGCATGAGTAGACCGTAATTAGAGGGGACGGACTCTCTACCTAGCTCTTTAGAGCAAAATAAATTCCAAAATCCATCGAATAGTCAATGCAAAAAAGTGAAGCCAAAAAAATAATAAGATGAATATATAGGTGAGTGTTTGTCACAAAGCTGGGATTGTGAGAACCTTTCTAAATATATCACAAAACCATAAAGGAGAAAACTAATAGATGGGATTATAAAATATATAAACAAATGTCTTTATTGAAAAAATATACAAGCAGAGTTAAAAAGTGACAAACTGAGGGCGCCTGGGTGGCTCAGTCGGTTAAGCGACTGCCTTCGGCTCAGGTCATGATCCTGGAGTCCCGGGATCGAGTCCTGCATCGGGCTCCCTGCTCGGCAGGGAGTCTGCTTCTCCCTTTCCCACTCCCCGTTTGTGTTCCCTCTCTCGCTGTGTCTTTCTCTGTCAAATAAATAAATAAAATCTTTAAAAAAAAAAAAAAGTGACAAACTGAAAAAAAATACTCGCTGTCTATATGACATGGGATTGCTAAGTTCAGCCAATGAAAATACAAACACCCAGTTAAATTTGAATTTCAGGTAAACAACAAATAATATTTTAGTATAAGAACGTCCCATTCATTGTTTATCTGAGAGTCAAGTTTAACTGGATGTCCTGTATCTTATCTGGTACCCCTAATATTATAGAAACATTTGAAGGTAGAAAATTCATAAAGGTTTCTTATAATCAGTACAAAATATGACCATCCTAATAGAACAAGGAATAAAAGAGATGCAGGCAACTCACAAAAGAAGAAATGCTAATGTCCAAATAATAGAACAAAACAACCATCCTGCTGCCAATAAGAAACTCGGAAAGCTGTACTTTTTACCTACTAGACCGCAAATTTTAAGATATTGACAAAGTTCGTGGCTGGTGTGGAGTTTGGGGGAAATAGGCATTGTCTCTCACTGTTGATGAAAATGTCAATTAGCACAATGTTTCCAGAAAGCAGTTTGAGAACAAATATGTAATTGAGTACTTTATGTGCTTAGCAATAAACCAAACAAATCCACTTTTAAGAATTTATCCGAAGAGATAATTTTACAAGTGAACAAAATCTGAAGAGATGATTTTACAAGTGAACAAAATGCATAAATTTTACAATTTTAAATTTTTGTTCAAAATGCATAAACAACTTTGCATAAAAATATATAATAGTGAAAAGTTGGTAACAACCTAAATGTCTGTACGTAGGAGAGAGGTTAATTAAATAGTAATAACACGGCTTGAGACTTTACTGTGATTCAGGCACTGTTCTAAGCACCTCCTGTGTACTCAACTGTCTAATCCTCAAAAACAGAACGAAGTAAAACAGACCCGTCCCACGCCCCCACACCCCACCTCCCCTGAGTGGGAAGGTACTGTGAGCGGCTCCATCTTACAGAAGGGAAAACAGGACAGAGAGGGGAGGCAACTTCCCCAAGGTCCCATAGCTGGGAAGTGGGGGACGGGGACTTAAACGGAGCAGTTGACATTCAGGGACCACAATGTCAGCTCCCATGCTCTGTGGTGTACTTAATGGGATCTCCAGGATGGCATGCCAGAATGACTCCATCCGTAGGAGGGAAGACGATACGGTCCCTAAAAATGACAACATGGCTCTGTACATGTTGGCACAGAAAATGTTCATGACACAGTGTTAAGTGAAAAAGGAAGTTTCCAAAAACACATTGCTATAGATTAAATGTCTGTGTCCCCCCCAAATTCCTATGTTGAAACCTAATCCACCATGGGAGGGTATTAAAAGGTAAGGCCTCTCGGGTGCCTGGGTGGCTCAGTTGGTTGGGCGACTGCCTTCGGCTCAGGTCATGATCCTGGAGTCCCGGGATCGAGTCCCACATCGGGCTCCCTGCTCGGAGGGGAGTCTGCTTCTCCCTCTGCCCTTTTCCCTCTCGAGCTCTCTGTCTCTCATTCTCTCTCTCTCAAATAAATAAATAAAATCTTTAAAAAAAAAAAAAAGGTAAGGCCTCTCGGAGGCCCCCAGTTTATGGGATTTTTTTGTATCAGCCATAGTATGATCCCATGTATGTAAAATCGAAAATACTTGTATTTGGCTGCATATAGGCACAGAGATAAGTCTGGATGAATAACCACTAATATAGTAACAGGTTTTCTTTCTGACTGAGGGGAGTTCGGGTGGTTTTTTACTTTCTTCTTCTTTTTTTTTTTTTTAAGATTTTATTTATTTATTTGACAGAGAGACACAGTGAGAGAGAGGGAACACAAGCAGGGGGAGTGGGAGAGGGAGAAGCAGGCTTCCCGCTGAGCAGGGGGCCCGATGTGGGGCTCGATCCCAGGACTCTGGGATCATGACCTGAGCCGAAGGCAGACGCTTAACGACTGAGCCACCCAGGCACCCTACTTTCTTTTTGATATTTTTCCAAATGACTCAGGTTTTTAAATTATGAACATGTATCATTGAAATGTCCGGGGGGGAGAACCTCAGAAAACAAAGTCTTCCCATTTTATGATTCAGTCCTTTAGGATCTTGATGTTCTAGGCTTTTCCCAAGCTTGTTGTCTCTCCCTCTGAATTCTGGGAGCTCAGATCCCTGGCTGAGGACTCAGTTCTCTGCCCGTAAATCCCAGGCATCCCTCCGGCACCTCCCGCCTGCCCCTAGCTGAGTGAGGAGGACGGTGCACTGGACCCCGGACCTCTCGGGTCAAGTCTAGGTGCTGTCACAAAGGACACTGAGAGCCCGGGGAAGTGCTGTCCCCTTGCTGGGCCCTGGTGTCTCAGCTTTGCAATGAGATGTACAAGCTAGGGTTACCGTTGCAGAGGATAGAAACCCAAGCGAAGCTAGCTTGAGAAATAAGGCATATTCCCTGGAAGGATCAGAGACGCCAGGAGTCCAAGCAGAGTAGGACCACCCGGGCCGGCTAAGGCCCGAGCTGCGCGTGAGCCCCCAGAGCGGCTGGGGACACGGATCGGGGCTTCGCTCTCTGCCTCCTGCCTCTGCTTCTCTCTGGGCATCTGTCTTGCTCTCCTCTTTCATTCAACACCGGCTTCCATTCCTCCTCGCTCTGCAGAATCACGCCAGCCTCCCGAGCTTTATGGAACAGCTTCGGTCACCCAAAGAGATTCGTTCTCTTGGTGCTTAGTCTTAAAATTTCCGAGTCAGGGCTTCATTAACTCAGCTGGGCGCTGATGACTGTGCAGTGCATCCATCGTGGATGGGCTGTGGCTCGGCTCCAGGTCAGCAATCCCGTTTGGGACCCAGGCTGAAGAAGCGGTTTCTATACGGAGCGTTTTGGTCCTAGTGGCAGAGAGAAAGCGAGGACTGCAAGCTTGGGCTCTGCCAGACAAAGTCACACGGCCGAGCCCGGTGTCAGTGGGGAGGAAGCCTGCCGCTCCCCCAGAGCAGCGGTACCGCCCCCCACAGCCAGCTTGTGGTGGCAGGGGGACAGGGTCGTAGCAGAATACGGCATTGGCCTCCCCAGCCACTGGATGACGTGGGTGGTGGTGCCGTCTCCATCCAAGGAAGAAGACGTGGGAACATCAAGCAGACAGTTGCAGCCATCCTGACCCCAGCGGTCCTTACGATAGGGCCGCGTGATGCCGGACGTGGGCTAAGTGGTCCCCGGGGGCAGTTGGGGTGCATGGGAAGGGGTGCTGGGCTCGGACTCAGACACGCCCTGAGTTCACGTTTTTGCTCCGCCACCCACTGGATACAGAACCAGGGCCGAATCACAGCGTGTGGGGTCTTCTCCTTCGGGACACAGGGGACAGTGACCGAGGCCAGCACGGCATAAAATGGGCGCCACGGAGCAGAGGGTCTCACGGGGGGCTCAGCCCTACAGTTAACCCTTGAAAAGAGAACGTGGCCCACCTGCTCTGCTGGGAGCAAAGCAGCGCAGGGCCCCCGAAAGGGGGGTCCGACTGCTGTCTGAGTTTTTAACTGTGGACCCTCCTCTCTCACCTTGAAACTTCAAAACAGGTTGGTTTCAACAGAATTAGTTAAGCGTCACCCACATGCACCTGATTTGGGTGGATCCTGAGCACTGGGAGCCAGGTAATGGGGGAGCCTGCTTTCTCTGTGATGGGGACGGAAAGTAGGGCGCACCAACCCTGCCTTGTCTGTCTGCTCTTCCCTGCCTGGAGCCGTCACCACGGGCACCAGCTGGTACCCCAGCTGTGTCATCGGGGGCCCAGAATCTGTCCCCGGGGGCTCCCAGCACACTGATGGGTGTTCATGCCTCGGTCAGCGGGAGACACGCATCTCTGACCACATCACAAAGCAGGCGTGTAGCCTCCCGACCCCCAATCCCTGCTGAGGGTCCAGGGATTCCTTTATTTCAGTGGTGAAATTCGCAAGGGGACAGTTCGGCGAAAAGTATTTCCAGACCTCTGGCTCTAACCCAGCATGGGAAGGATTATGGGTGAAAGCGGTGCATTTTCTGTCTGAGGAGATGTTCAGCAAGACGGCAGAGGGCCCTGGTTTACAAGAGCCAATTTGAAATTTTCAGGCATTTATTTGCAAGTCGCTTCTTAAGCGACTGGTAGCTTGAAATCACCCGTAATGTTTTGAGCTCTGCGCCGGGGAGGCCACGTCCTGGAGAGCGGCCCGCGGTTTGAGCTCTGGTGAGGCTGGGGAAGGCCGAGCTGGTCAATCTCCAGGGCAGGTTCCTGGGTCCAGTCCGCCACGCCTTCTCTTGAGCCCCCCCAGGGGAGCACGCGGAGAGGCCAGCTCTACAGAGCGTAGGGAGGTGTCGGCAGCGAGTGCAGTCATTTTGTAAAGTTTTTATTTATTTTTTTAAGAGAGAGAGCGTGCACCAGTCTGGGGGGTGTTGGGGGAGGAGGAGGGGCAGAGGCAGAGGGAGAGAGAGAATCTCAGGCAGACTCCTTGCTCAACACGGAGCCTGACGGGGGCTCCATCCCAGGACCCTGAGATCATGTCCTAAGCCGAAGTCGCTTAACCCACGGAGCCCCCCAGTTGCCCCCTATCCTGCCGTCATTTTTAAGGCTCTTTCTCTGACTCTCCGTTTACAATTCCTGCTTAATGAACTTGTCCGATTTATAAAATACATGAATGAACATTGCGGCCACTCCTCCAAACAGTGGCCAGAACTATCCCTTTAAAACCTACTACTGCTTTGCACAGAAATCTCCAGTGGTTTTCCATTTCACTCAGAGTGAAATCCAAGGTCTTTCGATGACTGACAAGCACCAGGAAATCAGCTGGTCCCTCTCCGGCCTCCTTCCGACCCCCACCCGTCATGCTTCTCCAGCCCCGACATTCCCGGTCATTCCTGCCCCTGGGTCTTTGCACTTTCTGCTCTTTCTACCGAGACTGTTCTTCCCCCAGAGATGGACAAGATTAGCTCTCTCTCTCTCCTTCCTTGGCTTGAACATCAGGTAACTTCCGTGATCATTCTGTGCAAAAGAGAAACTGTCCCTTTGACTCTGTCTTCACCTCCACGGCCAGAGTGAGTGCTTACTGGGATGTTTGTGGTCTCTCTCCGCTAGAGTCCCCGTCCATGCAGGCAGAGCTTTGTTTGGTTCGATCCTGTGTCTTTAACGATTGGCCCAAGTTGAAGACACGGATGCTCAGATGGTTGCCTGGTGCAGGGGAGCCTGCTGCCTCAGCTGGGTGTGCGGGGCGTGGGGCGCTGCCTCCCGGGAGGGTCTGCTGGTGAGAGCACTGCTGTGAGCTTCTACCTGATTGGCCGTGTCCCAGCCCAGGGCCAGGCTCATTGCCTCGGACACCCAGGAAGAGGAGACCCCCAAAGACCCTCAGAAAAGCCCTCAGGGGCCGGTTCAGGAAGCAGGTTGGACAGATCGCACTGGGCAGGGTTCTGCACACGACCTGGGGCCAGCCCCTCTCTCTTCCTGGCCTCCTTCTCTCCAGCGGGTCAGGGCGTGTGGTGCTCTGAGCTTCCTGTCTGCTCTGGCATTCCCCGTTCCATCCCTGGATGGGCCAGGGAGGCAGCTTTTGAGGGAAAGCTTTTTGGAAAATCCCCAGCTGTTGGCTGTTGTCTGCATCGTGGTGCTGTTGATGCTTGTGTTCTGGGCTCCCTGCCCCTGCCGGATGACACAGCACGGCTGTGGGTTAGCTCATCCTTCTCCCCTGCTCACCCTGCACCTCAGGGCCGGGACCTCCAGGCTGATTTGTGCTCTCGGTGAGCTGGGAAGGCAGCGGGGGGGAGGGGGGCGCGTGCAGACTTTAGTGACAGCCCATCCCTCCTCTTTGCATTTTGGGGAGGGCTGAGGGATGACCTAGTGCTAAAGGAAGAGGCTCAAGGGAAGGACGTGGTGTCTGTTCACTGGACCAGCTCGGGGTGTCCAGAGCCTGTTCTCACACAGCATCCGTTCTGCTAACCCTACTTACAGGCCGGGCAGAGCAGGTAGGAAATGATGCAGACAGGGAAACTGCGGACAGAGAGGTTAAACCATTGGTCCAGAGTCCCAAAACGTCAGGCCCAAATCCCAGAACTAGAAACCAAGTCGCCCAAGTCTTTGTCCAGTGCAGTTTCTGCCATGTCCAATTGTCTCCTCTGGCACATGGTCACGCTCTTGAAATTGGCATTGTCACTGTGTGGCCAAGTGGTACCAGAGCCCGTGGTCTGTGGCTGAGCCAGACTCTCTGGGCTGTAGGGCCCGGCATCTTTGCTTCACGTGGTCCAAGGTGATCTGAGTGCTGTCAGCCCTGTGGGGGCTGAGCTCCCTGGGCTCTGCATCATTCAGCACAAGAGTGCCCACCCGATCCCTGGGCCCCTCGCCTCCTCTGTCAGCCCAGAATGGGGGACAGCGTGTAGAGTTGGGGTCCGCTGAGAGGTGCTGTTGAGATGGATCTGCTACAGGGAAGGTCAGGTTCAAGTTGGTGATGCCCCACAGGAGCCATGATGCAGAACCCAGGTCTACTGTGGACCCTCTGTTCCATTCTTGCCAGAGTCTGGAGTTACTCCTCCTCCTTTGGTAACTGGCCTCCCCACCTCAACCTGGTCTCCTGGACCCTCTCTTGGAGTGGGACCGATCTTCCAGCTTCCCTTCAGAGACAAGCCTGCTTTTAAGGGGCTTCCTCTGATCCTCTGGGCAAGCAG
The DNA here is from genome assembly GCF_054177405.1 of Leptonychotes weddellii. NCBI lineage: Eukaryota > Metazoa > Chordata > Mammalia > Carnivora > Phocidae > Leptonychotes > Leptonychotes weddellii. Next base: position 125,345,010 of record NC_138377.1, on the reverse strand, counting down.
AAGACAGTGACAAATGGCAGGGGGTGGGTGGAGTGGTAGTTTCTGGAACTCACAGAGCTCTCACTGATCCTTGGTCCTGATCCTTGCTCTGTGGTTCCTGACTCTCCTCCCAATGAGTCAGGGAGGATGTTTCCCTGAATGCCCTGCCTGCTTAGAAACCCACGGTCCCCTGGAGAACCATAAGGAACTTCAGCTCCAAGAAGGACTATTTGCCTCTTCACTCCTTGTGCATCTGTCTCCCCTGGAGAACCGTAAGGAACCCCTGTTCTGAGAAGGACCATTTGCCTGCTCATCCTTGTGCACCTGTCTCCCCTGAGGGCTGGGTACAAGGGCACAGCTCCAGTCACTGCTGGCGTCTCCCCAAATCCCCTTGCTCCAGCTCCAAACCACAGCATTGTCTACCAGATGGATGCAGTTCTAATTCAAGCAAGCTATGTCCCCGTGAAGGCACCACCAGAGGGAAGAGAGGCAAAGCTGGGAGATGAGACTTTTAAAAAGTTTTGGATCTGGGACAGGAAGGGAGAGAGACCGCAATGAAATCTCAGGTCACTCAATCTCCGTCTGTGATCTGTTCTTGTCCTATCCTCTAAGGCTGATGAATTTGTCATTGAAAGGGGTCATTTAGACAGTGGCAGGGTGAGAGCTCAGGTATCCTTTACTGTGATTCCCACCGCCTTGCTGATGTCCCTTGGAACAGCCTGCCTCAAGAGAGCCTGGCTGCCCAGAGTGCAGAGTAATGACGTGCCACCTCTGGCCGCGGAAGAGGGAGGGGCCCCGTTGCCTTGTATCTGCTCTTCCGTCATCCTGTGCCTGGGAATTCCACATTCTCCACAAGGCCACGCAGGATGACATGTATTTATCTCATTTTCTCTTTTGTCCTCCCTATCCACACACGCATATGACCCCCTCCCTGCACTCATGGAACAAGTGTCCCTTGCTTTTCCATTGTGGAGTCAGTGAATGAGGGAGACGGGGTCCCTGCTCTTGTGGAATTTACAATCCAGTGGGTTAGAGTGACATTAAAGGAACATTCACACAATATCCTGTTCCAATTGTGTTAAGTGTCATGACAAGCGAGGGCAGGGCGCGGTGAGAAGAGAGTGAATCTGGGCAGTGCAGAGGCTCCCTGGAGGAAGTGACACTCAGGCTGAGGTTTATAGCAGAAGCAGGGGCGCAGAAGGCAGGAGAACGGAAAGCAGACCAAGATGGCCATATGTGCAAAAGGCCCTGAAGTAATATGGAATTCGATGTAGAGAAGGAACTGAAAGAGGGCAGAGGTAGGGGTGGGCATGGCAGGAAACGAGGCCAGACTGGTGAGCAGAGGTTGAATGTGAATGACCTTGGAGGCCTCCATAAGGATTTCCAAGAGCAATGCGTGGCCTGAGAATGGTTTTCAGGAGGCAGGGAGTTGGTCAGATTTGCATCTTAAAGTAGCATGGGGAGAAGGTCACCAGGTGGACAGAGTGCCCATCTGGAGGCACAAGATGATGGGCCTGACCAGGGCAGTGGTGGGGACAGATGACACAGAGGGAGGACTTCCAGATTTGTTTGAGGGTAAAGCCAACAGGCCTCGGCAGTAAGCTAGTTTTAGGGGTCTTCAGAGAGAGGCCTGTGCAGAACAATGCTCAGGATGTTAGAATGAGCAATTGGGCAAAGGTAGGGCAGGGGCTGGAGGGTGGGGCATTTGCTGAGGGGGAAAACAGATTTGGGGGGCACTAGATCATCAGTTCAGACTTAATATGTCAAGTCTGACATGTGTGTGGATGTTCGAGCGGAGATTTTACAGATAAAGTTAGATACACGGCCTCCAGCTCAGAAGAGAAGGTGAAATTGGGGGAATGTTTGGGTAGTAGAAGTCATGCACCAGCTGGGATTGCCTGGAAGGAAGCAGAGACTGGGAGGACGGAGGACTCACCCTGGGGATACCAGCATTTAGATACTGGGAAGAGGAGGATGGCCAGCTAAGGAGATGGGAATGGAGTCACAGAGGGTGTTATGGAGCCTCTGGGAAAGAGTGGCTTCCAGACCAAAGGAGGCTCCTTCCAGAAGGAAGTCAACATTGAAAGCTGAGAAACCATGTCCAGGAGGGCTGAAAAGCAAGCCTGGGACTTAGCCGTGTCAAGGTTTGGGGTAACCTTCCTGAGACCAGATGTGGCAGAGGGCATGGAAGGAACTCAGACTGGAACTGGCCGAGGAGCAAGCAGGAGGAGATGAGATGGGGAGACTAAGGTCAGACAACTTGTGAGGAGAGAAGAAGGTAGGGGAGCACGTGGGGTCAGGAAAAGTGTTTTTTGTTGTTGCTTGACTTTGTTGTTGCTTTTTGTTTTTTTCCAGAGTGAAATGACTTGAGCAGTTTGGATGCTGATAGGACAGATCCAGCAGAGAGAGAGAGGCTGATGTGGATAATGGCTGATTCTGGAGCCCTGAGAAGGCTGAGGGTGGGGTCCAGGAGGAGGGCTGACCTCTACTGGGAGGCAGGTGCTCCCCTATCACGTCAAGTGGAAAGGTGCAGCCTGGCCGCAGATAAAGGCAACTTTGTGAATGCCACCGAGGGGTGCAGGCCGCCAAAGAGGATGTGTCACAGTCTTTGCTGCCCTGGAGACTGTGAAGGTCACTGGTGGCATTGCAAGGGACCTGGTGCCATTTCCCTGGAGGTTCTGGGCCCGTGGAGCAGGACCTCAGGTCCTACCTCCTTGACGGGCAGGGAGGCAAGTGCATCCCTGGGAATGTTGTAAAAACAGCAGGAGGGCCACTGGGGCCACTGTGACCACTGGGACCGCTGGAGCTGCTGGGGCATGGTGACACCGAGCAAGATGCAAGCCCCTTTCTTTTATTTTCACTTTTTTTTTAATTCTTATGTTAACCCCCATACATTACATCATTAGTTTTAGATGAAGTGTTCCATGATTCATTGTTTGTGCATAACACCCAGTGCTCCATGCAGAACGTGCCCTCCTCAATACCCACCACCAGGCTAACCCATCCTCCCCTCCCCTCCCCTCTAGAACCCTCAGTTTGTTTTTCAGAGTCCATCGTCTCTCATGGTTCGTCTCCCCCTCCGATTTCCCCCCCTTCATTCTTCCCCTCCTGCTACCTTCTTCTTCTTCTTCTTTTTTTCTTAACATATATTGCATTATTTGTTTCAGAGGTACAGATCTGAGATTCAACAGTCTTGCACAATTCACAGCGGCAAGCCCCTTTCTGCTCCCGCTGTGTTCCTGCCCCCACTTGCCCCACGGCCTGCACACCCTGGGGCTCCAGGGAGCTCATTGTCGTGGGCACTGGGCCATATGGTAGAAAGCAGGATGAATCTCCCCACACGGCTGAGCCAGCTCAGCATGCTTTCCATTCAAGTGGAGGAACACAGCTGTCTCCTTCCCAAGGCCGTGGGAACAAGTCGCACAACCCATGTTTAACCCTCGTGAGTGGGCACAGGGTGCTCTAGCCCACGCACTATCTGTCATTCAGAAAAACACCCGCTAAACTCTCCCAATAGTGCCCATAGATGGGAAGCCGACTGTCCCTGGTTTGACGGTGTTTAGGGGCCAGCCGGGGAGGCAGACACATGATAAACTCATGTTTAACAGCCGAGCATCGAATTCTGGACAGCCAAGAAGACAGAGCGCAAGGCAGGGCATTACCAGCTCCTGGACGCGTCTCCAGCGACCTCTCTCCAGCCCTGCCCCTGCCTTTGAAGGCGTCTCCACTTGCCATCTGCATGCTGCACTCGCTACTCACTTTGCTGAGTCTGGCTTCCCGTTCACGACGCTCCGGAAAGCTCCATGAGGCTCGCCGAGGGTGGTGATAACTCTGAAGGCCTCTAGATGAGATGGGCCCATTTGCAAAATTTCTTCCTCCCTCCTTGTGTGGTCTTTCCTCTCCTGATGTCGGCGTTCAGCTCAGTCCCCATGCCCTCTGTCCTGGTCTGCTCAGGCTGCTGTACAAAATGCCACAGGCGGGGGGCTTAAAGGACAGGCCTGATCTGTCGCAGTGAAGGAGGCTGGAAGTCCAAGATGGGCCTCCGCTGAGGACCTCTTCCTGGCTTCAGGCTGCCACCTTCCCGCCGTGCTCTTTGGCGGGAGGGGACTGGCCACGGATCTCTCAGGAAGAGTTTTAGGCTTTTCTGCAAATTCTACGCTGAATAAGGAATTTGGATCCAGAATATGTAAAGAACTCTCACAACTCACAATAAAAGGACAAACAACCCAATTGAAGAATGGACAACAGATTTCTCCAAAGATAATATTTCAGATGGGCGATAAGCACAAGAGAAGATGCTTAGCATCATCAGTCATTGGGGAAATGCAAATCCAAATGACGATGGGACGAGGCCCCACACCCCCTAGGATGTCTCCAGTGAAAAGGAGACGGTGAGGAGCGTCGGCGAGGATGTGGAGAAATCAGAGCCCTCACGTGCTGTGGGTGGGAAAGTAAAACCGTGTGTTTACTTTGATGAACAATTGTGCAGTTCCTCACAATGTTGAACCTAAAAGTAACATGCAATGAGGAATTCCACTCCTGAGAGCGCGGAAAACACGGGACCACGCAAAAAGTTGTGCAAGAACATTCGGAACAGTGTTGTGAGTACTGGTCAGAAAAACAGAACAACCACAGGATGATGACACAGGGCCAGCCATGAGAAGGAAGGTGTTCCCAATGCACGCTGCAACACACGTGAATGCTGGAAATGTCATGCCGCGCAAACAAAGCAGGAATCCCTTTACCAGAAAGATCCAGAGGAGGCAGATCTGTAGACAGGAGTAGATGAGTAGTTTCCAGAAGCTGGGGGAACGGGGGAGCTGGGAGTGGCTGCTGACAGGGGTGGGATTTCTCTCTGGGGTAATGAGAATATACTTAAATATGGTGATGGAGTACAACTCTGTGAATACGAACACTGAATTTTATACTTTAAAGAAAAAGCAGTGCCGTGGTGGGTGAATTCCATGATATAGAGACAAACAGAAACCGTGAGCAAGACGGCGTGGCTGGCACAGTGTGGGGTGGGATCGGGGATGGTCCCAGAGGACTGGGGTGCACGGGGTGCGCGTGGAGTGCTGGAGGGTCCCAAGGATGCGGGTGACACGGGAGAGTCGTGCCCTGGCCGGCTGGTCTTGGCTGGGACACGTAGAGTGGATTTGGGATGGGAGGAGGTGCAGAACATCCTGCAGGTGACCAAGGAGATGTGTTTGCGGGAAGCCGGGCTGAGGTTCGAGCAGCATTTGTGTTCAGGGAGGAGAATAACTTCCCAGACTCTGCCTTAGAACCATCTGCTGTGTGCCCAGCTGGAAAGGCCCCCCGGGCACTGAAAACTGACTCACCCTCTCGGTCCTCGTGGTCCTGGAGACGAGCCACCATTCCCCCGCTCTCTAGTGCGCACCATCTGGGTGGCGTCCTGGCTCACGGCCCTTCTCCCTGGAGAATCATCCCAGGGGTCTGTGGATCCACGACCAGCCCTGGCCACCAGCGGATTGGTGTGTGGTACCCACTGAACCCCACTGGAGCGTCTGGGACTTTGAGACTCAGACAGACACAGGCGGGGTCTGTCCATGGCAGTGGTTCTGCCCTTCCTGAGGCCTGGGGGGTCGGCTGCCCCATGGACGCTGTGAGCTGCCTCCGGCCCCGTCTCCTCCTCTGTACCCCTTTATGCTCCGTGGGCTAGAGAGGTTTCGGAGGGGAGGTGCCACCCACCAGACTCCTCTCCACAACACAGTGGGTGCAGGTAAGCCCCGTGTGGCCTGTGGGACACGCTCCGTCACCAAAGAGGTCCGGTCTCAGGGACCGAGGCCCGAGGAGTTGGCTTTGCCTTCAGTGAAGACATCTGTGACAAAGCACATTTCTGGAAGATCCGTCAAGTTCTGTTGCTAAGACTCTCCCTCTGCCCTGGGAAGCGTCAGGGCGAGACTGCCTCACCAAGGAAGGGACTTGGGGCGGGGAGAGGGCATTGTGACGAGGTGCCTCTGTGTCCGTCACGGACACGCGGGGAGGACTTTCCCCACCACGGAGATGCGCCTCAAACCCCCTCCGTGCAGAGCCTGCTGCCCCTGAGGGACCAGCTCGGGGGCTGAGACCCGTCAGGTCCGCAGCCCAGGTCTCCCCCAAAGATCACGCGCCCTGGTCCATCCAGCGTCTGCTTCTGGGGAACCCACGTCCAGCACGCAGCAGGTGGGCACGAGCTGCCGAACTTCTGTCCCACTGGCGTCTGTGCGGCTGTAGGGGGATGGGCACCCCCGTGACCCACGTTCCTCCCACCCCGTGCGGCGCACTTGGCCCAGCCACGGGGACCACCCACCGCCCGTGGGGAGCAGGAGAGGGCGGAGGGAGGTCCCCTTTCTCAGGACTCGGGGGCCTGTGCAGGCCACGGACCCCCCCGGCGAGCATGAGGGAGAGCCTTATATCCGTGCACCCGAGCGGTTCCAGTGCATTTCCAAACACATGAGCTTATGTGGTCATTTCTTGGCCAGTTTTGTTTGTAGCAGGGTTTTTAGTGATTGTTACCTACAGTGAAGCCCACGTTTGCCGCGGTCCCTTCTGGAAGTATTTTTCGCCTCTTCTGGAGACAAGCAAATAGACAAGCTTCAGGCTGGGTGCCGGGGGAGGCGCAGAGCAGGGGGAGTCTGACCACGTAAGGAGCCAGGGTGCAAGGAGGTCGACCCCTCCCTCCACCTCCCCTCCTCCACTGCGAATCGGCATCTGCAGGGAGCTGCAGGGACACACAGAGGATGCACCACGGACACAGTGAGAGGAAGGGGCCCCGTTAGGCCAGCGCGTCGCTGAGAGGGAGACACAGTCGGTCTGAAGGTTTGGTTTGATCTTAGTAAAACCAGCCTGGCGATGTGCCAGGAGGCAAAAGTCTTGATGAAAAAACCCATCAGGACCAGCCCATCGACCAACGTGAGCGTGGTCAAGGGGTCAGGGCTGGGAAGGGCCCTGGAGGACCCTGGACCATCCTTTCTTTATCCGGGCCCAGGGAAGGTGTGGCCCAAGGTGACACTAGGGAGTGACAAAGTCGGGGGGGGGGCAGTTCCTAGTCTTCTGATCGCCAATCCAGAAGGGTGTTTTATCTGGAGGGGGGCCCACCAGCTAAGTGGTGTGTGATGTAAATTACAGGGTCTAACACAGGGTGTAGGAGGGGGAGCAAGGGTGAACGGTGGGCATGGACCGCTCCGAGGGTGTCCCGTGTGACTCTGGACATTATCGCACACCTTGTGTGAGTGTGTGTGTGTATGTGTGTGTTTAAAGTGCTGTTTCTTAAGTCAATTATCATATGATGTCACTCATATGTGGAATTTAAGAAACAAAACAGAGGATCATAGGGGAAGGGAGGGAAAAATAAGACGAAATCAGAGAGGGAGACAAACCATAAGAGACTCTTAATCACAGGAAACAAACTGAGGGTTGCTGGAGGGGAGGTGGGTGGGGGATGGGGTAACTGGGTGATGGGCATTCAGGAAGGCTTGTGATGTGATGAGCACTGGGTATTGTATGCAACTGATCAAACACTGACCTCTACCTCTGAAACCGATAAGACACTCTATGTTAATTAATTGAATTTAAAGAAATAAAAAGAGAAAACCTAAAAAAAATAGTGTTGTTTCATTAAATGTAAATATTTAAGACATACCATAATTTTCCTCAACCCATTCTGACATTTTTAAGCTTTTTTTATATACTGGCAGCCAAAAAAAAAAAACCCCAAAACCAATTTGTTTCAACCCTTCTCAACAATGAGAGACCTAAGCAAAGTATATTAATGAGCCATCAAGTATTCAACTATTCATATAACACCCCCGGGGAGCAAATATGAACGAGAAATGTAGGTTATGTAAATTAGACATTTCAGCCCTTTACAAATAATTTCCTACCCATATGGGCCCCGTTGTTTCAAGGTTCAAGTACATGGTACAACTTGTCTCTGGCCCCTCCTGCTGTTCCCTGTTCCATGGGCCGCGGTGGCCCCATCCGGTCCGGGTGGGAGCCGCCGTCCACAGCCTCACCTTCGCGTAGAACAGGACCAGCGATCTCCTCCTGGCAGGGAGAGGAGGGATTTGGTACAAAGCGATGACCGTGTCTTAACTCATCATGTGAGGGGCTCTGGAGTGTCACCTGCTGCCGGGTTGGTGGCAATCAGGGGACACACTCGGGCCGCCAGACCCCGGCTCCTGCACAGACCCGTGTGTGTTTGCTACAGTCCTCGTGAGCTTGTTCAGTGAGATGGGCGAGCTCCCTCCTGACTTCAGTCCTCCTACCGCCGGGACCTGAGTCCTGCGTCACTTGCCTCACTTGCCGATGCTGAGGCCCAAGTGTTATTCTGAAGCTCATGCGTAGCTTCCCTGGGTGACAACATCCCCTTTGCAACCACCAACCCTAGCAGCTCACCTGCATGGCCCCACGCGCTCTGCTTTCCTGCCCAACACAGGGGCTGAGTGTCCTCATCCCATGACCAGCCCCCCCCCACCTCTGCCCCAGAGCCCTGTCCTCCTACTTCCAGCGCCCCCACCTCTTCCCTGGAGCCCCTCCTCCCACTTCTGGCCCCACCATCTCTGTCCCGGAGCCCCTCCTCCCACTTCCAGCCCCCCACCTCTGCCCTGGAGCCCCTCCTCCCACTTCCAGGCCCCCCACCTCTGCCCTGGAGCCCCTCCTCCCACTTCT
>NC_138377.1:125319578-125335861 GCF_054177405.1 Leptonychotes weddellii | reverse complement strand
TACCAGAGCAGCAATACAACTTTGGCAGACATGTCGAAAGCAAAAGAGCATCTACATTTAGCACAGAAGGTCAAAAAGGAGCCTGTGAGGAGGAAAATATGTGCTTAAACTTTTGACTCAGTTAAATGCGAAGATAAATTTAAGCACTCTTTGGTGTCAACAATTCCAACCTCATAAATTAGAAACAACTACAGTAAATGAGTCGACAGCATTTAAGCCAGCCTTTTTTTTGGGGGGGTGGGGTCTAATTATACAGCATGGGGCTGAAATCATTTGCATTGATTTATCCAATTTCCTATTGTCAAGAGCTGTGTCTATCCTTGATGTGATTATGTTAATGTGCTAATTAAGTTTGAGGCCCTTTGTTGTACATTCTGCTTTCAGCAAAATAAGGAAGTGGTACTGGAACTATGTTTTCCTTGAATGTGTTCTGGGATAAAGAGGGAAAGTGCCCTGTGAGAGCAGGAAACGTTATCCCGGGGGTTGAGTGGGCTTAGATACAATTTAACGTGAACAACTGAGCGTATTTATGAGGCATCAGAAGCAAATAAAGGAGTATTCACACGGGGCAGGGTGCCCGGCCGGTCACATTGGCTCTCGGTGTTTAGGGGGAGAGCAAAGACTACTTGGCTTATGTTTCCCCCAATGCCACGTTTAAGTCAAAGTTATATCCTGTTCTATGGTGCCCTGACTCAACTTAGCAGAGATTTGCATTGTCTTGCATGTTGATATTGCTTCTGAGATCATTTCGCAACTCCAGAAGGGCTGAAGCCTGGACTTTGTCTGAGATAATAGGTATTTCCTAAAGGAGACGGGTAGAGTCCATTGTTTCAATTTGCAAATGGCCCCAGGTGAAGAAAGGACCCGGGAATGCTGGTTCCCCACTCCCCAGATGACGGTGAGAGGTCCGAGGGCACGAGGGCACGTCAGGAGCTCCTGCAGCCTCCCCGCGTCCCTGTGCCAACACTCTGCGTTCAGGGGCTCCCACGGCAGACGGAGCTGAGGCCATCACGTCCAAAAGGGAGCTTTGAAAAGTGCATCGTAGACTAGCTAAGAGCTGGGATGTGGAGCCAGACAGGCCTGAGTGAAGACTTTGGCTCTGTCTCTTACTCGCTTCGAAGGCTCTTTAAGTGCCCTGAGCCTTCACTACCCCCTCCGGGCAATGGGAATAAAAGCATGTTTCATAGATGCCGTCGAATGTGAAGTACGTCACTGACTTATGCACCAAAACAAAAGGAAGACAGCACTGACGTATGTTCTTAATATGTAAATTCTTATTTCATATTATTGAAAGAGTCCTTTTGGATGTATTTAGATACCTTTTTTTAAATCATATATCACTTTTAAAAAATTCCAGCATCGTTAACTTACAGTGTGATACTAGTTTCAGGTGTACAATATAGTGATTCAGCAATTCTACACACTACTCAGTGCTCATCATAAGTGTACTCTTTATCCCCATCCCTGTTCCCCCATTTCTCCACCCAGCTCCCCTCTGGACACCATCAGTGTGTTCTCTAGAGTTAAGAGTCTGCTTCTTGCTTTGTCTCTTTCGTTTGCTTTGTTTCTTAAATTCCACATGTGAGGGAAATCATATGGTATTTTGACTTTCTCTGAAGGACTTATTTCGCTCAGCATAATACACTCTAGGTCCATCCACATTGTTGCAAATGGCAAGATTTCATTCTTTTTGATGGCTGAGTAATATTCCATTGTCTATATATAACACCTCTTCTTTATCCATTCATCTGTTGATGGACATCTGGGCTCTTTCCATAGTTTGGCTATTGTAGACATTGCTGCTGTAAACATCAGGGGGCATGTACCCCTTTGAATAAGTGTTTTTGTATTTTGGGGTAAATACCTAGTAGTGCAATTGTTGGATCATAGGGCAGCTCTATTTCTAACTTTTTGAGGAACCTCTATACTGTTTTCCAGAGTGGCTGCCCCAGTTTGCATTCTCACCAACAGCATAGGAGGGTTCCCCTTTCTCCACATCCTTGCCAACACCTGTTGTTTCTTGTGTTGTTGATTTTAGCCATTCTGACTGGTGTGAGGTGGTATCTCACCATGGTTTTGATTTGCATTCATTTATCACTCTTATGCACACATTAGTTCATCTTGTCCTAAAAATTGGTAGCATTCAGAGCCCTTCTTCTGAGTCATTTTCAACTCAGACTTGTCAACGCCCAGGTGTTTCCTTATGGTATCATCCTCTGGGCCATCAAGGCTGGGAAAACGGAGTACTTCTTACAAGAGTGTTCACTGTTGTCTTCAGGACATTCTGCAAGTCTCGATGCTGTACTTTCTTGCTCTTACTAGAAAGGATCAACAAAAGGCAGTTTCGCATAGAAAAGGAATTCCAATGGCATCAATGTGACAATGATTGTGAACCCCAACGACTGTAAGGCAAACCCTGTTTTGAGAAGTGTGCATCCAGAATCCATGAAGTACTGAGCTAGCACTTTCCTCTCCAGGCTATTCTGAAAAAAACAGCAATGGAATCTTGGAATGGTGCCTTACTATTCAATACATGATAGATAGCTATCATAATGCTACTCTAATCTTTTGTGATGGTTCTGTACATGTAGATCATCAAATAATTAAGGTAATACATTTTACCCAGGCTTCCAAAGTTATGCTAAATTATGTAGGAAACTTAGGTGCCCTGGGCCCCAACTTGGACTAATGATTCAGCTAATGACATTATTTGTGGTTAGTTAAGGTCACCCCACCAGCTGTGAGATCAGAACACAACTCCATAATGACAAAATCATCATTGCAGCCACAAGCCCAGAGATAGGGTCCACGGACGAGGATTTTTACTGTTCCAAAAATGGTGGTAGAAACATTTCACCATTACATGCCTGTTAGAACAGTGAGAACCTAAAATAATGACAAAACCAAATGCTGGTGAGATTTGGGGTGACAGGGATCCTTATTTGATGCCGATGGGAATGCAACATGATGCAGCCACTTTGGAAGACAGTTTGGTGGTTTATTACAAAACAAAACATGTTCTTACCATGGGATCAGCAATTGTGCTCCTTGGTAATTTACCCAAAGGAGTTGAAAACCTGTGTCCACACAAAACCTGCCCGTGGATGTTTATAGCAGCTTTGTTCATAATCACCCAACCCGGGAAGCAACCCAGACGTCCTTCTGCAAGGTGAGCGGATAAACACACTGTGGTCCATCCAGACAATGGAATATCATTCAGCACTAAAAACAAACGAGCGCTCAAGCTATGAAAAGACTGAAACGGCAAAGGCATGGAAGCAGTAAAAAGATCAGGGCTCGCCCGGGGTTCCGAGTGGGGCAGAGACGAACAGGTGGAGAACAGAGGATTTTTAGGGCGGTGAAATGATTTGTATACCATGCTGGATACTTTAAACATTTGTCAAAACCCATAGAACGTAACACTAAGAGTGAACCCTAATGTAAACTATGGACTTGGGGTGATTATAATGTGTCAATGTCATCAATTCATCGATGGAACTTTAAACGTCCCATCTGGGGAAGGATGCTGGTAGAGGTGGAGACTGTGCGCGTGGGTGCAGGGGGCATATAGGGATTTTTCTGTGACCCTTAAAGTGTTGTTTTTTTTTTTTTTAAAGATTTTATTTATTTATTTGACAGAGAGAGAGAGAGAGAGAGGATGCATGAGCAGGGAGAGGGGCAGAGGCAGAGGGAGAAGCAGACTTTCCGCTGAGCAGGGAGCCCGATGCAGGACTCGATCCCAGGACACTGGGATCACGACCTGAGCCGAAGGCAGATGCTTAACCAACTGAGCCACCCAGGCACCGCCCTTAAAGTGTTCTAAAAAGGAAAGTCGACTAAGGAGAAAAGTAGAAACATTTCTAGATTACAGGAGCCTCCAGAGACATGACAATGTATAATTATGGATCGGGGCTCTGGGAACCAGAAGTCCTTTTCTCCATAAAGAACGTTTTTGGGATAATTGGGGAAAATGAATAATATTTGTAGCTTAGATAATTATATGGCATCCTGATAATTTCTTTTTTTCACTATTTCTTGATTGTAATAATGATAATGCGGTTATGTAAGAGCGAGCCCTTGTTCTTAGGGAATGCACGCTGAAGTGTGTGGCAGAAAGCGCTATAATGTCTCCAGTTATTCTCAAATGTTCAGAAAAAGATAACATGAAGATAGATGGAGAGAAAGCAATAAAGTAAGTGTTACAAAATGTTAACAATTGGGGTGAGGTGTGTATGATCGTTCTTTCTAATATTTTTACAACTTTACTGGGAGTCTGAAATTACTTTGAAATAAAAGAGTACAAAAAACTGGGAAAATAAACCACTTAAAATGAACTAAAAAGGACAGAGGATTCTACATTCTAGCTGCTGGCCCCCCTCCCCCGTCCCTGCATCACTGTATTCGGGGGTCATCCACTATGAACTGAAGACCTCCTCACCCTGTAGCTGATGCTACAAACACAAAGTCCAATCACAGACATCAGGGGACACAACTTTGCACTTTAGAGAAGTTAGGTCAGTTCGCTTCTGATTTCGTTAGAACATCCAGCACAGCTGGGGGTCCAATCTGTACAACTGAAACCGTCAACAGCACCAGGGACAACACACCCATCAGAGGATGTGCTGACTTAGTGACCAGTGAGACCACGTGACCAGCCCTTGGAGTGGTCAGCCTGCAGGCTCCCGCCACCTGAGGGACCGACCTCGCCCGGGGCATGAGGGCCAACCCACCTTCCGACACCTGCTCACTCTACTCGTTTCCACAGTTTACAGCCTCCTACATCTTATTTCAAGTAACTGCATGAAATTAACCCGGGAAGCTACATTTCAAGTGTGCATGTTAAAGTGAGATACATCTATTCACACATGGGGCTGACTTTAATTAAAACCGGAGATTGAGTGAGCCAACACTTCGGAGTCAGCCCAGTCAGGGTTCATGTATTTAGCTCTGGAACTCATTAGCTGTGTGACCTTGGGCAAGTCACTCAACCTCTCTGAATATCAGTCACCAGATCCGTAAAATGAGAATGGGAATAAGTGAATTAAAGAATTACAAAGGGTGGGACGCCTGGGTGGCTCAGTTGGTTAAGCAACTGACTTTCGATTTCAGATCAGGTCCTGATCTCAGGGTTGTGGGACTGAACCCCGAGTTGGGCTCTGCACTCAGCGCAGAGTCTGCTTATCCCTCTCCCTCTGCTCCTCCCCCTGCTCACACTGTCTTTCAAATAAATAAATAAATAAATAAATAAATAAATAAATAAATAAATAAATAAAATCTTTAAAAAAACGTTACAAAGGGTTAAATAAAATATATACAAAAATAATCTTGAATCTTTTAGGCACTTTATAGAGATATACAGTATATTTATAGATACAAGTCTACATATTCACATAAATACAAATGTGATATAGTTGTTACTTAGATTGTATTGATTAAAATTGGAAACCAGTATGACCAAAATGCCCTCCAGGGTGGCCAGGAGATTCTCAGCATCAGCTTGGGGCATGATCATCGTCCATGATCTGGAACATTTGTTTTTTTTTTTTTTTGACTCAAGCAAACTTATCAGACCTTGAGGGACAGACTGAACTGACCAAATGCCAATTTATGTTTAATGGGGAACAAAAATAGAAGGTACATCAGCGTTGTTCCTGTGGGCCGACCAGCTCATGACCTCCTTACAGCAAACTTCCTTAGGGAACCAGCTCATACCCCGCGGGCTGTGGGAAGGTGTGTTGTGTGCGTGCAGTGTGGGGACATGAGACAGGTGGCCCTGTGGCCCGCATTACTGAGTCACGACAGACAAACGCATCCCCCGCCAAGGGGAGGAACCAGCCACATGGACAGGTTCCACTGGAGTCCTGGACACACTTTGCTTTTTGCATGTTCCTTGACATGGCTCCTCATAGATCATGGCCTCCTGTCGAGAAAGGAGTTTTGACTATATTCGTTTTTTGGTTTTCTGTTTTGTTAGTTGTAACTTCTCTTCCTCCTTCTTCTCTTCTTCCTCCTCCTCCTTCTTTAAATATATATTTATCTTTAGTAGGTGTTACTTAGATTCTCTCTTCCTGTTCTTTCTGCTTGTGAATGAAGAAAGAGCTTTCAAGTCAACATCTGCCTTGGACAATTTTGTCAGTTTCGTGTTGGTGTCCCATCTCCAAGTTTAGTCCTGAGCTCGGTCTCACCCCAGGATCCTGACTTTAATTTTCTGTGGCTCAGAAACACCCACGCCAACCCAGTGAAGGGCTCCTCTCTGTGGGCGCTGAGAGAGTAACAAGGGAATCTCCCAACGAGGAACACACCCATCCCCAGGAAAAAAGAGAGAGTGAGGCTTTCAGGACGCCTTCTATTAACAGTGTCTGGGATGTGTCACCACCAGCCAGGATGCTGATGTCCTGTGGGCTGGCTCCCCACCGGAGCAAATCCTTGTGAGGTGTGTGAACAAACTAGGTTCTGGGGGACTGTACAGGGGCAAATGCAGATGGTTCGCACAGCAAATATTGGGATTATTATTACTTTTAATATTATTACTTTTCCCTTCAAGGATTATAAAGCCAAAGATGATTTGGTCAACAAACATTCTGTTTAAATCACAACTTTAGAAGCTTGAGGGATGAAATAAAGTGCATGTGAAGATCTGTGCCCCCTCCTAAGTTTTTTCTTGCTCATTTCCCCTCAGTGATAAGAGTAAGTGACAGCTTACCAAACAGTGACAAGGGAATGAGGAGACTCCAGCCCCACCCTGGCCACCACCCCACAATCCTGCATTGAGTTTTCTAACAGGGAATTTTCTTTATAATCATATGTAAGGTCGAGAAGCCACGCATAGGAAAACTTACCACTACCAGCCTCACCATCGTCTTGTTGAGACCGCAGGGGCAGGAAGAGGAACCTACAGCCTGGTAGGTCAGGAAGGAAATGCAGGCCCCCCTTCAGTCTTCTCGGGGAGCTGGTGACCTTAAACCAGTTGGTGGAGGGAGGGATTTCCCCTCTCTCTGGGAGCAGAAAGAAATCAGGGCTCTGGACGTTAAGAAGCAGGGGAGGCTAGAGCACTTGGGGTGGGGGGTGTGCGTGGGGGCAGGCGGTCCAGTGGCCCCAACACGCCCCTGGTCTTTGGTTTGGCTCGGTGTTCAGTTGATGGCAAGTGGGTTTTCAGAGCAAGAGGCAGATGAGCAGCACATAGAATGGTCAGTTTCTGGGGTCCGTCCGTACCTGGGCCAGTAGCTGGAGACACGTGCGGGTTCTGGCCCCATTCACAGGTGGTAAGAAGCAGGAACGGCCCTTCATAGATGAAGAGAGCAGAGGCCTGCCCTATGGCTGACCCAGGACGGCAGCCCTGGTGTGGGCAACAGAGCCCAGCCGAGTAGAAATCTAACAGGATCACCAGAAGAGACAGGTACCAGCCAGGGGAGAGGTCTGGAGCAGATGTTGCAGGGAGGTGGCCGACTGGAGTGGTGAGGCCCCCAGAAAGACCTGTGGGAAATTCAGATCCCTTGAGAACCCCCAGGAGACACCTGGGGGGCAAGAAACCTTGTGAAAGACTAGACCTCCTGCTAATGGGGAGAGGTGGGTGTCCATGTCATCCTTTGAGACACAGCAATGAAGCAACAGTGATTGACCTGCCTTCCCTGCAACCCCCACCTCGCCCCGGATGCTAACGCAGTCCAGAGCTGGTGCATCTCTAACCTTTAGTCCCCTGATGGACACAGCAAGCGGGGACAACTGGAGAATTTCTAAGGTTTGCCTCTAACTTACGTACGAGATGGTTTTTTGAAATTCAATTCGAAAATCCCAAGACTGTGTTTAAAAAAGGTAGATATGCAGAAGACCAAAATTTCACCCCTCAAGGAGTTAGACTCCGGGTGCTCAAAATAACCGTCCTTAAACAGAAACGTGCTGATTTCCCTCTGTCAGTGTGACCTACAGGGAGGGAGTCATTGTCTCCTGTCCCCTATTTGTGGTAATATGCATGCTAATGACTGAGCAGTCGCAGACCAGTCGTCTGGATAATGAACTTGGTCGGGGCGTGTTGCCTCTGAGTAACCGGTGTGGACGCCAACAGAATGTTGAAGATTACTTGGAGAGAGAGATTAATCATTAACTAACTCCACTAATTCACCTGGCATTTTTAAGCAATAAAGACCTCTTTATAAATAACATAAGCTCAAAGAATTAGAATTACCTGCTGAAACGTTGAGATGATCTTATTATGCTGGGGAAGAAAAATTGTCATCTGTGAGGGTGGTTTCCAAAATGGATTAATACAAATGGGAAAGTGGCAACCTATGGAAATCTGAATAAATTCACACATGTGGCATTTCATCACGAAGGAGGCCAAGTCAAAAATGCCCGAGCCTGCGAAATCATGGTGTCAAGGTGACTAGAAGGTCCGAAAGAGCTGAGCGTCGAGAAGCAGGGGTTACGGTTGCTGCTGGAAATGGAGCCCCTGAGCTCCTTCTCATGCACTTGGGGAGCATGAGGACTCACCCCGAGTAGGGCGCCGAGCTCGGAGTATCCTTTTTTCATAGTCCTTTCCCTCTTGTTCTCCAAGAGCAACTGATGCAGCTTTTAATATAATATGATCAGAATTTTGGCAAGAAAAGAAAAAGAAGAGCCCAGCCAGGAGGCGTTGTAAGGCATGTGCTGGGAAGCTCAGCAGCATTCACTGGGCATCCTACCGGGGAGGACACGGACCGGAGGCATGGTGCGCTATGTGAGCACTGTCGTCTGATAAGACGGTCGCCTTCCCCACCACCCATACTTGCCCACCTCACTCACTCCATCATACTAGATTATTTCCCGTGGCTCAGGATACGAGCTAGGTACCAGGGAAGAGACAAAAATATGAAGGCCCAAGCTCACAACTTAATGAAATGAGCATACCAAAGAAATGGATCCCAGCACGGTGGGGTATGTGGCAGAGTAGGGAAAGCTGGGACACGGAGCCCCTTCATGGAGGCACTTATGTGATTTCCACTGGAAGCAAGGAGGCAATCAGGAATAAATGGTTACTGACGAGTAACCCTTCTCCCCCAGGGGAGAAGGGCATCTTGGGGAAAGGAGGTATCCCTGTGTGTGTCGTGTGTTGGAAACGACAGGATCTGGATGTTATCGGCGCACAGTGGTTGGTGGGGAGGGTGGGGGCTGGTAGGTGGATACACGGAGGTCCTTTCCAAAGACTCCACCCTTGGAGTCATTTATAGATGCTTCTTTTTATTTCTTATAAACATTTCTGACTTCTTGCTAAATCAGTGTCTGCATTTATCTCAGATCATTTTTTCCCACGTTGTTAGAGACCAACTGTGGAAAGAGCCTTGCATCCTTCTCTGGAGACATCGTCCCTATTCTTTCGAGCCACGGGGTTCCACCAGGAGGCGCTTTCTTCTTATAGACAGGGTCTCCTGTCCTGAGAGGGGACAGTCAGGGTCACCTGATCCATGCACATGGTTGATCCGGGGTAGGCATCGAAGCCAGGGCAGCCCCAGCCTTCAACTCTGTGATGGAGGAAGAGATGGAGCCCCTCTCCATGCATGGGAGCCAGAAATTGCGCCAACTCTACTTGTCAGGAGCAAGGTCTTCCCCACGCAGAGGAAGGTGGGAGTAGCGGGGAGGAGAGAGAAGATGTGCACAGTGAGTCCTGGTGATGCTCAGAGGCATGGCTCCAGTTTTCCTGAAGTGTAACTACATTTGGGTCCTTCACTCTTTCTTTGGATTCTTCCATTGGCATCAATTTGAGTTGGGGAGCTCTCAGGTTCAAAGTGAGAAGTCCTTACTGATGGGCTCCACCATTTTAACCTGAATGGGGTTCACTCATTTTCATTTATTCCTGTTTAATAATCAAATATTTGCAGCTGTGAATTTTTCTCTGGGGATAGCTTTTGCTGTGCAGAGTCATCTTTATGCTATTTTCCAAATTATCAGTCGCTGTGGTTTTGAATTCCTTACCCCCCCCCCTCAAATGTGCCCCATTTCATCCTTGGCTACTGAACCTTCTTGGATAACAGCCGTAATAGCAACAAATACATTTTGCCAACCACATGTGAGATAAAGTTCTAAGCCGCTCACAAATGTTAGCTCACTTAGTTCTCACAAAACCCCTTTGGGGTAAGTACTGTTTTATCCCTATTTCATAGACGAGGAAACTGAGGCACAGAGAGTATAAGCCACGGGATAGGTGAGTGGAGTGTCTGCACATTGGCCGACTGGCTTCCGAAGCCACAATCGGGAAACAGTGTAGTTTACAGCACTCTGTGCGGGAGGGAAGACCACCAGCATGCTGCCAACGACTGAGAAAGCCGGAAAACGCTGCTAAGGATGGGGGCAAGCACCTGCCACCCCTATTCCTGAGAAGCCCAGAGGCCATCGGACTCTGGGTACTTTTAGCCTGAGAGCAGCTCCCCAGGGACGGACACCTCCAGGGAGGAAGATCCTGCCTCTCTTTATCGTCCAATGTTGTCTCCAAACCCACTGGGTCCCAGCCATGTGCCCTCCCCCCGGGGCCGGGAGGACTTGTTTTAGGGCGAGTGGAACAGACCCTTTGGTCCTATGATCTGGCTGAGAGTAAACCAGGGCCCCAAATCGGCACATGTCACGTTAATCATGAGTTGCTGTGTATTAGATCTATCGCATGCTGGAAGAGCTTGGCTGAAGTCTACCCGGCCGTGGGGAATTTCGTCCATTTCTTCTTGAGTTTCTAGCAGCATGTGCACACTTTGCTCCTTGGTTTTGATCCCTCAGAGTTCACAGATGGGGCATTTTCACTGTAGATGTGTGTGTCTGTTATGTTCTAACTTCAGACCATCCCTTTGTACTATGCGGCAGGGGCAGAAATCCACTCACCCTAGACTCCTTTGAACCCACTAAACTCTCACCATGAGCACGGAAAGCATCTCCTCTGGAGACGGTGGTCTCCTTCAAATGGAATGCAGGGTCCTCCCGAGGCCCTTATCATGCCACCCCTTCTTCCAGGTGGTGTCCAGCTGGTGGGGAGCAAGGGCCCTAGGATTCTTGCTCCCCTCCGTTCTGAGTGCCTGGGGCGGTCACCTGGCCGCTGAACCTGAAGGCATCTTAAGGAGGCCTGGATTACTGCTGAAATCTGTGGCCCAGGTTTGGAGCCTTGTTCGTTGAGCCCTGCTCCCTGAGGCCTGCTGGTCCCCCTCACCCAGGAACCTGGAAGCCTAGACTCAGTACCTTCGTGTCCCCTTGCCTGCGGGAACGCAAGGATCCCTGGCACACCATGCGGAGGCCCCAGGGAGCCAAGGGCGCCACATGGGGCCCAGCTCTCCGGCCGCAACCCTCCATCCCTACAGAACCATCCTGTGCAGTCTCCCTCCCTGGGCTTCCGAATGGGGGAAAGCCCTCGGCTGTTGGCTTTTCCATCAGCTCGTTGGAGGAGCCTCTCCAGGGACTCAGGCCAGACGATGGAAGTCAGAACACGTGGGTCTGACAGCCTGCTCCTTCCCCTTCTTCCTCTGCCCACTCTCCCAGAGGCAGAACAAGAGACTCTGCCCCTTCCCGTGTCTTTCTGTCTCCGCCTCTCTCTCTGCGTCTGTCTGTCTCTCTATCTCTCTCTTGGGGGCCTGGGGGGTCCTGCCACACGTCCCTTCTTCTCTGCTGAGCTATGAGTCACCTTCTAAAGCCTGTCAAGTATACCGAGCACAAACATCCCCACATTCAAGTCCATGGCCGCTAGCACTCAGCAGAGATTCGAGTCACCTGCCATACAGGTGGGGAAAGCAAGGCTTCACGAAGCTCCAGGGTGGGTCGAAGGCTGTGGTGGTGACAGAGGACACCAGTGCCATACTCTCTGCTTCAAAGCCTGTGTGCCCCTAAACCCACGGCCCCATCCAGCTCTGGGCTCAGTCCCTGCCTCGAGAGTAACGGGGAGACCCGCTGGCTGGGGGGCTCCACCACCGCTCTGTCCAGCGAAGAGCAAGAAGTTAGGAAGAAGGGAGGGGTGAGGGAGGGGGAGAGGGGCCGGGCAGTGTGCGGCAGAGAAGAAACGCCCCTGCTTGCAGAGACGGCAGCCCCGTCTGTCTGTCTGTCTGTCTGCCCTTCCACGCCCTCTTTTTTGGAGGAAGGCCCTGCTTTCATTCCTGGCCTCCTGCTATCTTGAAGGGAAGAGCAGAGAACAATCCTGGGGTCATCACACATCCCACAACGGGAGTCCTGTCTCTCGTGTCAGAACTCACAGGGATGGGACGCAGCGGCCAGGTGACCGACTGCGTTCCCCAGCCCCCACCCAAGAGTTTCACCCGCATTGTGGCTGCCGGCCCAGGGCGTTTCTGGGAGAAGCATGCTCCCAAAGACTGATCACGATCACGTGCTATGGGCCCAGCGGGTCTGCCTTCATTCCTTTTTTTTAAAAATGCAAATCTCAGCTTCCAATTCAACAGCCTCCTTTGGAATTTAAAAGAGTTCTAGGTTGTTTAAAGGTTGAGCGGAATTCCTGAGCCTGTTAACTGGTCACAGTCTACTAGCTCTCATAATTAGCACGAGACCACTGTATTGTGTAAACGCCACTCAGTATTCAACAATGACTAACTGCTCCATTTCAGACTGTTTACTTAGGAGTGGGGGCTGTCCTTCACAATCGGATGTTTCTGGGTCTTTATCTATTTAACAAGAGAGAAGAGAGAGACGAGACAGAAGGTAAGGGCCCAGATCCCCCATTTCTCTACCCCTTCACAACACCTCCCCTGCCCAGCCGCCAAATCCCAGCACTGTGGGTGACCCGGTACCAAGTCTTGCCAGGCTACCAAGCTGTGTGACCTTGGGATTCTCCGGTCCCTAATCTGCACAGGGTGAGGGCTGAATTGGGCAAGAGCAGAGATCACCCACCCTGAGACGTGCAGGGACTGGGGGAGAGGGTGAAATGTCTCCTTCTGATAACTTCACACATGTTCTTACTCAACTGAAAACCATAGCATGACAGACTGGAAGCGGACTATGGAAGTGTCCCAACCCCCAGCAACTGGCCACATGCTACCTGTCCTTTATCGCAAAGGACAAACGCAAAGAGAAGGATTAAAGACATCTGCAGAGTAATATTGACAAAATGGGCAGCAGGGCTCAGCACAGTAAGGAAGTAAAACTTGTCAACAAATACGCGTGTACATGTTAAATGTGTGTGTACGTGGTGATGTGTTACGTTCACCCCAATTTTCTTTTTCAGGGCAAATATTACAAATACATTTGTTCGCAGACGATATCAAAGGGAGCCACAGGTCATGGCTGATGGGGAACCCCCCAAAGAGAAGGGCTTGCTGACTTCCAAGGAGCGTGGAGGGTGGGAGGGTGCAGAGCTCGGTGGGAGCAGGGGTGCGGTGATGCTGGGTGCCCCGTATGAAGATGGGCCACCAGACACAGCCGTCAGTGGGGAGCAGGGCCAAAAAGGGAACATCTAAGATGGATTTTACCTTGTTTGATGTGGTGTGAACAAGGTGAACCTCCTCTTGCGTTTACCTTAAGAAATCTTCAGTCCTATAATGTGTATCACGTGCATGTGGGTATTTGAGTGTGCTGTCTTTTGGGGCATGTAGAAAAGAAGCTGGGTTCTCATTTGGCTTGATGTTGGGAGAATCGGGGACATTCTACTTGATACAAGGACGCTGGGGGGTGCCCAGCTGACATCCGAGTTGCTTTCTCTCATTATCTCCCTGGGCCTGGCCTATCTCGTTGCCAAATGCCCACAGGCCTTAGTCTGCACTTGAAAGGTCTTCTCCATCCGCCTCTCCACATCCTGCTCATTTCTTCAAAGCCTCCTTTTCATTTTCCCTGCTCACTCCACAGTCTCTCCGCCTGCATTCATTCACCCCCACCCACCCCAGCAGCTGTGTGCTTCCTGAGTACAAATAACTTCTTGGGCTCCTCTCCTCCCCACCCCCAGGCTAGGCCCTGGAAGGACAGGGCCCCCGTGGTTTCCTTTCCATGGTACACTCAGCACCTAGTAGGCATACTGCCGACGTTCAGTGTCTGCCCAACGGATCACCAAATGAGTATCATCAAGCGCCTATTAGTCAGATCAATAGTGACAAATATTTCCCAAAGACAATGCCTATTTGAAAATACATCCCGAGCATTGTTTTTCTACCCTCCCCAAAAATGCTTTTTTGGAAGGATTTAGGAGAGTCTGATGTTTTTGTAAACACTTCTACATTTAGGGGCCATCTTGCCCTTCTTGGCTCTCACCTGGGATGTATTCATTCATCCGCGTGAGCTTGACACCTGGTGGGTTTTCTTCCTAAGAGCCAGGAGCTTTCACAGGGATCCGAGGGTCTGGTGGAAAAACAGAGGCCCCTCCAAGCTCTCTGCAGCTTAACCTCATCAGGATAAGCAGATAAAAACATTAAAAAATCTGTTCAATTCTCCGTTTGGTTGTGTCCGTAAGGCTCTTGCTACAACCGTAGGTAATGACCAAGGCCAGTCACCACGCCAGAACGAACAGGAGCAGAGCCCAGCGCCCTCGTCGGAGCTAAGTCATTCCCCATTCCTGGGCCGGCTGCCTGGGCCGGGGGTGCACCGAGCGCGCTCCAAGCTGTCCCCGCCTCGGGACTCTCTGGGCGCCGGGCGCTCACCCCTTGGCCGCGGGTCCGGCCCGGGAGCCAGGCGGCACGGCCCCGGCATGCTAAGTGGGCCGCACTGGGCGCCTTTGTTCCCCGCGCCGCTAAGGCCCGCTTCCCTCTGCATCTTAATGGGCTTCTTCCCCCACCCGCTCTGCGCCCCGGCCCCCCGGCCTCCGCGCGGCGGCCCGGACCCCCGAGCGCGGGACGGCCCGCCTCCGCTCCCCGCGCCGGGCAGGCCCCAGCACCTGCGCCCGGGGCGCCCCCCGCCAGCCCCCCCACCCCGGGGGTCCCGCGGCCCGCGGCGCAAGTCTCGCGGTGCTACGGCCCGGCGGGGAGCGGCGGCCCGCGCCCCCCGCCGCGCGACAAAGGCCGGCCCGGGCGGCGGGGCGGGGCCGGGCTGGGGGAGCGGAGGCGGCGGGGGCGGGGCGGCGGCGGCGGCGGCGGCGGGGGGAGCGGAGGCAGCGCCCGCCCGCGCCGGCCTTTGTGTGGCGGCGGCGCCTGGGCCCGCCCGCCCGCCCTCCGGGGCCCGGCTCCGCGCCGCCCTCCGCCCCGCCCGGCCTCCCGGCCTCCCGGCAACATGGCAACCCCGGCGGCGGTCAACCCTCCGGGTGAGTAGCGGCCGCGCCCGCCCGCAGGCCCGGCCGGGGCCCCGCGCGCACCGGGGGGGCAGGCGCGCACGGGGCCCGCGCGCCGCAGCACCCGCACCCGCACCCGCGCCCGCACCGCGGCGGCGCCGCCTTCTCCCCCTTTCGCCCCGGCCCGGCCCCGCGGGCGGCGGACGCGGGCCTCGCGACCCCCGCAGCCGGAGGGCGGGCCCGCGACCCCCTGAGCTTCCGAGAACACCCGCCGTTGGCTTCCCCGTCCCGCGCGGCTTCCTCTTCGGGTCGCGGCCGCCGCGGCATCTCCGGCAGCGGTCGGGGCGCCGGGAGGGCGCGGCGCGGGCGCCGGGAAAAGTTTGGAGCCGGGATTCAACAGGGTGGCCCAGGGCGGAACTCGCGGCTTCCCCGCGCGGCGCGCCCCCCTCTCCCCGCGCCGCCGCCCTGTGCCCTGATCTCGGGTGGGCGCGAGCGCTCAGCCTGCAGCAGCGCGGCGGCCTGGAGCATCCCGGCGCTGCCCGACTCGCGCCCCCTGCCTCCGCGGCCGGACCTGACCGCACGGTGCGGTGCGCGACAACTGTGCGCGCCCAGGCCGATTGGGAACGTGTGGCTAGGTTACAAGTGGGCCTGTGTACCTGTTTGGGGATGGGAGCAGGGAAATTCTGTTTTAGGTGGGGAGAATGCCCTGCCTGGTGAGGAGGACTCCCTGAGGGGTGCCCAAGAATGGGAAGGGGGGACACTCAGGCTGACTGCCATCAAGTTCTGGGTGCTGGGCACTGAGGGCCGTCGGTCCGCCTTGGGGCTCGGTTCCCGAGGAGGATGCAGGCTGCAGTCAGACGGAGGCCAATCCGCAGGGAATTCCCAGGAGGGAAAGGTCCGTGTGTTAGAGATGGGGGTGGGGTGGGGGGCCTAGTAAAGAAAAAAAAAATGTGTCATCGGAGTTAGGAGTGAAGGATCCCTTCCATCGCAAGTGGCCAGGGAAAGCTTTTGGAGATCAGACATTACCCAGCCCACCTTGGTGGGGCTGGAGGGTTTGCATGTGCGGAGCCAGGGGCCGAGCGTACTCGCAGGTGGAGGGGACAGCTTGAGTGGCAGACTTACACTGGGTAGGTTTCAGTGAGTA
>NC_138377.1:125294817-125319078 GCF_054177405.1 Leptonychotes weddellii | reverse complement strand
GGGGGTTGGTGGAGGTGGCGGGGGGGGCACGTTTGCTCTGGGACATGCTGAGCTCAAGACACCCAGGTGACGCGGGGATTTGCCAGAAACCTCTGAGTTTTCATTTCCTTTCCAGTTGGGACTTTTTTGTTTTTTTAAACCGCAGTGTCCCCAGTACCTTGCACGAGGCACATGATTGGTGCTTAATACATATTTACTGAGTGAATGACCAAATCGGTCCCTCTGTCTCCCACATGACAAACCAGTGAAGAGTTATGTCATCACCTGAGACCTGCAGAGCGTGACATTCCTCAGGGAATGCACAGCTGCCTTCATGTTCTTGGAGAGACCAAAAACAACCTTATCTTGACAATAGCCAGATCTTCAAGGTCCCGTAGACCCTGCTTTCAGCATACAGAAATTCCTTAGAAACTGACATTATCTCTACCTGACCCCTCCCTCCACAAACCTGAAAGTACAGAATGAGTCACGCCTCACAATCCCAGGGCAGCTCGCCCTGCCCCTGGGTCCTGTCCCTGTGCTCTAATAGAAGCACGCTTTTTGCACCGAAGACGTCTCAAGAATTCTTTCTTGACCGTGGCGCTCGGCGATCCCCCATCACTAGGAATAAGGACATTCTCTCACATAACAACAACAGTTTGTGACCCAAATCAGGAAATTAGCATTAATATGACAGTAATATGTAATCCACAGACCTTATTCATATTTGCAACGGAGTGTTCTTCAGAGTCAGAAACATTGTTTTCCTGGCCCTAGGTTTAATCCAGGATTACAAATTGTATTCAGTTGTGGTGTCTCTCTTTTTAGTATCGTGTTTTGACTGAAGTATAATTAACACCCAACGTTAAATTAGTGCCGGGGCACACGATAGCCTTCTACGGGTCTGTACATCACTCGCATTCATCTCTGTAAGAGGGGTCACCGCACGTCATTACGGTATTATTGACCATATTCCCTGTGCTGTACTTCGCATCTCTGCGACTTACTTATTTTATAACTGGACGTTTGTACCTCTTCATCCCCTTTGGTTCATATCATCCCCTGCCCCCAACCACCAGTTTGTTCTCTGTATTTAAGAGTCTGGTTTTTGTTGCTGTTGTTGTTTATTCATTTGTCTTATTTCTTATATTCCACACGAGTGAGATCGTACGGCATTTGTCTGTCTCAGTCGGACTTATTTCACTTGCCGTCATACCCTCGGTCCATCGATGTGATGCCCTTTTACTCCTCCTCAATTCTGGAATAATTGCTCAGAGGCTTTTTTTGGTCTTGTTCTGTTTTTTGTTTTTCTTTGGTGGCCTTCACATTGTGGCCAAGCACAGGTCAGTCATTTTCTAAAGTGTCTCTTCATTTGGTTTTGTGTGATGTTGCAAAACATCAGGGTTCCGTGGGGGTTGTGCTTTTTAAATTTTTTATCAGAAACGCCACCAAAATGACATTGTGTCCCAAGACTGCTTTTAGCAGTTGTCACTCAAAAAGGGGTCTCTGAGTGGATGAATCAGGGTCCCGGGCAGACAAGGCTGAGAAGGGGATGAGCGGTTTCAGACGCCCCTCCTAGCACGCTTGCTAAGCCTCGTCTTTGGGTTCTGCACACCATTCCTGGGCGGCTCCAGGTACTCCTCGCGGAGGACAGGTCCCAGGGGAGTTTTAAAAAAGACTGGAAGGCTAATACTTTCCTAAACTAAATACCAACTCCATTTGACAAATAAAAATAATTATAATCTAACTATGTAAGGATTATCATATCTCTGATAAAGTCAATAGGGATTTGAAGTGTTTAATTACCAACTTTCCCGACACACAAATTGAAAAGCTTTTCAGGTAGGTTGCTCATGTGGAATGCCTGAAACACACGCAATTAACAACCAGATCTTCTTTCAGGCAGTAATTAGCATGTGATTTGTCCTGTTCTCTGTTGCTGGGGCATATCCAGGCTTCCATGTGTATTTTCATTTACGTTAAGGAAGTTAATTTGCGCTTTCTATGTTCCACTTAAAAACAAGTTGGTATTTTACTGTGACTTTGTAAAGAAAGACCTAGTGACTTAAAAACCGGAATAATTTTGGGTGGAATTTGCCTGCAGAAACTTTCCAAAGTCTGAGAATCCCTCCCTCATCCTTCTCCCTCTCCCTCTTCTTCCTCCTCCTCCCCTCCTCCCTTCTTCCGAGTGCCCCTCCCCACCTCCTCCTCTCTCGACAGAGACCCAAGAGCTAATCAGGGCGGAGATGTTGGGACCACCCCAGTCATTACTGGTGGCCGCCTCGCTGGGCAGGTGTGTAAGAACTCAGACCCATCTGCTCTGTGCGTGGGGGGTGATGTGAACGCTGTCTGCTAGGAGGCAGTGCAGACGAGGGCCTCTGTTTACCCATCTGTAAAATGGGGTGGCTCCTTTATTGGGTGCAGTGGGGTCTGTTCTGTGTGCCCAGGTTCGGAGGTGAGCAAGATACCCCCTTGTGCTGGAAGCAGGCCTGGGGGACCCGGCCCGCGGCTCATGGCGCTGCCGCTCCCGACATGTGAAATGGGGCGCCTCATTGGTTTATGGGAAGGACTAGCGGGTTGTATGTCCCGGTGTTTGGGGTGGTGCCGTTTCTCACTGTTAGCGCTTCTCTCGGCGCCACGGTGACATGGAGTGTGACAAGGGCTCTGCGGGAAGAACTCGGGGAGCACGTGAGCCGGTGTGCTTACGGAAGAAGGGGGCTCTCACGAAACAGGAAGCTCCCCCTCCCTTGGCGCTCTGGGGCTGTGGGGGCTCTCGTGTGCACGCAGCCCCTCCTCCTCGTCTGTTGCTGGGAGCGCGGGCCCTGGGAGGGGGGCCGTCACCCAAGCACATTGTCCCTCCCAGCTCCTCCCATGCTCCGGGCACCCCGGGGTGGGGCCTGGTCACTCAAGAGGGCGCCCAGACTCTGCGCCTGGAACTTGCCTCTGCAGACGGTGGCTCGGTGCCCCCATCTCCTTCCACCTGATTAACTGGCCCCACTGGGGCTCACGCTGAGTCCCGGGA
This sequence comes from Leptonychotes weddellii, assembly GCF_054177405.1. Classification (NCBI taxonomy): domain Eukaryota; kingdom Metazoa; phylum Chordata; class Mammalia; order Carnivora; family Phocidae; genus Leptonychotes; species Leptonychotes weddellii. Next base: position 125,316,077 of record NC_138377.1, on the reverse strand, counting down.
CAAAGGAGAAGTTAGGACATGTGCCTTTTTGTCTTCATCCGTTCAGCGGCTCTGTCACCTGTCCGCCCAGTCTCAGTCACGGGGCTTAGGTGCTGGGACCGCAGTGTTAGAAAGGACGACGGGGTCTGTGCCTTCGTGTGCGTTCGTCCGGCCTGCTGGAGGGCAGCTTCTGCCCCAGGTCATCCGGCTAAAGGTGCAGGCGTGGGAAGTCTCCCTTGCCGCCGCCGGTCCTTAGGCCTGTCCCCCACTAGGTGGCGAAGTCACACAGGTACTGCTGTGTCTTCTGCTCCCGCATCACCAGCGCGGGCAGCCTGGGTAGCTGCCGCTCTGCCCGTCCCAGACGCTCTGTCGGTAGGTGGGGACTGAGGGGGTGACGCCTGCGTTTCGACCGGTCCCCGGGTGCTCCTGGCTCCTGGCTCCTGGACCACCCTGCGGTGCCCAGGGGCAGCCAAACCAGTAGTGGGCGCGCTGCTCACCCACCCACCTGGCCCTGGATCCGTGGACTCGTTGGCGCTTCCCGGTGGTCGGGGCTCAGCAGCCCCATTCACAGCTGGTGAGTGCGAAGCTGCTCTCGTGCCCAGCGCGCCCTCTCCCCCCTGGCACCCCAGCTGTGCTGGGTGGCTCCGGCAGGAAGGCGGTGGGTGAACGAGGTGACGGACGGGGCTGAGTGGGGGGACAGCCGTGTCCCTGTCCCGCTGCTGCCTGCTCTGCGCTCTCGGGCACCCCGCTTTTTCTCTTGGGGTTTTTCCTCATCTATAAAATGAACGGCTGGTCCTTGGTGTGGGGATTCGTTTCATTTACTGTTCTGAGTATTCAACCTAGACTCTCTGACTTTCAGGGCTGAATACTTTTTAAAAAAAATAAATTTGTTCTCTTCCTCCTCTCTCTCTAGAAATTCTGTTAGTTGGATGTTGACTTCTTGGGCCGGTCCTCCATCTCTTCTCCCACGCCCCAGCTCCTTGATCGCTTCGGGGAGATGTAAATTTCTTTAGAAAATAGACCTCTCGTTTCCTTCCCCAGAGAAAATGCCGGTTTGTTGGCCTCGGGGATTGGACTGTCCCCACTGTCGTCGACGGGGTGTCGGGATGAGGACAGAGATGGGACAGGAGTTCAGTGCGTCATCTTCAGCTGGAAAATGGTGGCTTTTCAAAGAAGCATGTAGGTTAATTTTTTTCTTTTAAAATAAAAAGATTCTCTAATTGAGTAGAACAACAGCTCTCAAACTGTACCATCATATCCTACTACTTACAACTTGAAAACAGTGACTGAAAAGTTTGAAAATAAAAGGATTGGCTGTGGTCTGTCAGACTCATGCAGAGACAAAGGTCTCTTTGACAAATGGTCACAATTTTAAAATCAGTAGAAAGGGAATTGATGTCAGAACATCTAATGGTACAGAGAAGGCCATTTTTTAGCCTATAATTTACTGATTTCAAACCTTAACGCAAGAAACGATACTCTATAGCTGATACGAATTTCTCGTGATACTTGAGTGCAAGCCCCATCTTGCTGCATTATTTTTTCTCATCAAATTAAATCTGCTTCCTCCCTTCCAGCTTGGCTGTTAGAACCTCCCATCTCATTTTTCCTGGGGAAGATGCACCTTTTCCCTGGAGTCGTTTACGACCCCCTGGGCCTTCCCTAGCTCGGGGGAACTGGAAGGGGGGCCTCAGACGTTGAGTCGATCGTGGATCCTCGTGAGATACTCTTCCCTGGGTGCTCAGGAGCCACGTGAAGGCAGCCAGCTGTCATTAAATCCAAGTGGGCTGTCAGGAAATTATAGCATTTTCTGGGAAACAAAATTAGGAGATCAGTGGATGGATTTAATAGCTACTAAACACAGAAGAATGGAGAATTAATGAATTAGAAAGTGAAATGGAAGAAATTGCAGGGCATTTAGCACAGAGACAGAGTTAGGACACATGGGCGCGTGGCCACGAGACAGGCGAGGTCTCCTGCTTCCATGTGCACCGTGGGGCTCCGGTCAGAGACGGCAGGGAGGCCATGGCCGGCCAGCCTTCAGGAGAGGAAGCCGGCCATTTTCCAGAATGAATGAGCGACTCTGCGCCGCAGAGTCAGGAGCTACAGTGGATTCCAAGCAAGATAAATCAGAAGAAATGCAAACCTAAACCAAATGTAGTGAAAACAGACCACAGCAGAGAGACAGGACCAAGGAGTGCAGGGACTCGACATGACTCCGAGTAGCTCCCGACAGGAGTGCCGTCCCGGGAGCCCTTGACTTGCTCAGGGCTGGTGGGCTTCTGTTCCCGTGGCCCCTAAGTGGCCCTGTGCACATGAGTCCTGATGGGCATGTTTCTTTCCCTCCTGCCTCAGTGAAGATGGGCATTTCAGTGGCATTTCTATGGGATGCCCTGCAGGGTTGTGGGCCCTATTTCAGGTCCCCAGGTGTATCCACGAGGCTCAAGTGAATTAAGTAGTTCTCAGAACGAGACATTGAGGAGAGAAGAGAGTGCCGCGTGTCCGTGCTCGGATACGGGATAAGAGGTGGACATGTGCACACATGCTGCTGGCTGTCTTGTGGCCAGGGTGGAGATGGTTGAGGTCTCTGCTGCTTCTTTACGTAGCTGTGGGTCACTGGGAGCAGCCACACCTCGGTCCGGCCGTCCCCGCACTTTCTGCTTTGAGTGTAGCCGGAGGAGCGGAGTCGGCTTTAGGGTGTCATCTTCGTAGGCTGGAAGGCAGCCTCAGCTGCCACCGGAGTTCAGTCTCTCTTGACCTTCTGTCCATCCCAGCAAAGCCCAACTTCTCGATGGCCCCTTTTCCCAAGGCCACTCTGTGGGAGCGGACAGGGCGAAGGGAAGCGAGGGTGTGGTTGATGCAGGGTCGTGGTCACCGGTCACGTGGCTGTTCTCCCTTGGGGTCCATGAAGAGGAAAGAGCGCTTCCCTGCTCTTGACCAGGTTAAATTATCTCGTTGAGAGGAACACATGGGAACACATTCCCACACGGGAATCATTCCTTTTGACTAGGTGCCGTTGACCAATGGTGTTAGTCAACCCGGGCTGCCATGACAAAGTGCTGTAGACCAGATGGCTTCAGTGACAGACGTTCGTTTTCTCAGTTTGGAGTCTGGAAGTGCAAGATCGAGGGCAGGCTGGTCTGGTTCCTGAGGAGAGTCCCCCTCTTGGCGTGCGATGGCCACCTTCAAGCTGTGTCCGCACAGGTGGGGCGGGGGGGCAGGCTCTCTGTTGTTGCCTCTTCTTGTAAGGACACTAATCCCAGCAGGAGGCCTCACCCTCAAGACCTCATCTAGACCTAGTCACCTCCCGGGGGCCCCACCTCCACGTGCGGTCATGTTAGGAGTTAGGGAATTAGGGCCTCGACCTATGAATTGGAATGGGGTGGGGCACAATTCAGTTTATAGCACCAGCACAGAATTAGTTTTGTTGGGTGTTATTGTTGTGACCAACGTTTGGGGCCCTAAGGTTGTAAACCCGAGTGGAAAAGGTGAGAAGAAAGCGACATCAGGGAGGGGAGTCTGCAGGGATGGCCGACCGGTGGGGTCAGGACCCAGCCACGGGGGCTCATTCTGCTAAGACATGGGCAAGTGTGCTTTGTGTCCCTCGGCTGCATGTCTTCTACAACACATTTTAAAATTATTTTTTGGTTCACAGCTTAAATTGATTCTGTACAGGACTGTCTCACTCAAGTTTGAGCTTGAGGACCGTGCTTGGTATGGTACCCGATACAAGACAGGTGCCCTGAAGTCCGTCGTGGAAGGCTGGCCGGGAGTGCTGAGCCTCCGATGGACGAGAAGCAAGCTTCTGCTGCTGGAGCGACTGGGAGTCAGCTCACGACATGGTTTGGGGAGGAGAAACCGAGCTGGGCTTCACTGTAGGGACTGCGAGTAACTGTGAAACTCTAGCACGTGATGCCAAGTAGTGGGAAGTCATGGAGTCATGCGTCTTAGGAAGGTCTGGGTCATTGTCAGGAGTCCCCCTGATAACGCCCCGGCCTCATAGTCACCCAGGGCTTGCTTGGTGCACTCTTGGACACGCACGCAACTTACAAGGCACTTTTTTTACATTTAGACGGTGTCAGCTCTTGGAAAGTTCTCTGCCACTCTTCAGAATCCTCCTCCCCGCAGTTCCCTTTGTTCTTGAATCTGACCTCTGGGGGATCACGGTCTGTGTGTAGCTTCCTTTCTGCCTGCCTGTTGACCCCCAGCCCGGCCTCCCACTGTCATCTCTCGGGCTCCCGTTAGGGCCCCCCACACCCAGCAGCCCGCCCTGACAACGTGGCTGCCATCTCTGCTGTCTGCCCCGTGGCCCCGTAGGCCTAGTGCCACTGTTCTTTGCACGATAGTCTGTACTTGTCGGTGACCACGTGCAGCCTTCATCTTGGGCCAGAGGGCGAGGATGGGTGCCTCTCTCCAGCCCCGCGCGAGGCAGTGCTGGGGATTCACGTACTCCGACCGCGTGTGCACGTAGACCCACGGTGTTCTAGGGAAGTCGCTGAGCGGTGTCACCGTCCGTAGTCCTGTGCGCATTGCCGTCTGACCCGCTAACAGTTTCTGGGACATGATCTCATGAGGCACGAGGATGTGGGATGCATAGTTTACAGATGGACGGAGTCAGATTGTGACTCGCCCGGTTTCCCAGGTGAGCTGGGAGGTTCTCCTGCGTCCCAGCCGCGGTCCCGTGTTCTACCTGATGCCGCAACCGTGCAGGAATTACCTTGTTGGCTGAGGTGCCCTCGATCGATCAGTGTTAACACTGGGACTCCGGGAGGGCCGGGGTCCCACGGAGGAGGAGCCTGCCTGTGGGCCTCGTGTCCCCCACCCCACCCCTGACACGTGCGCGTACACAGCAGATGTTTTCAATTTAAGAGGAGAGAGCTCTGTTCTCTTCTGGAAGAGAAAGGCAAAGGATCCTGAAGGAAGCCGAGAACTACTGTTGATCACAAGCCAACATCCCTTTACAGACGAGTCCAGCTCTCTCCATGTCCCCGGTTTGTAGCCACGCGGGGTCTTCAGAGCCACCCAACAACGTTTCCGCGTGGAATGACCTGAATCCTCACAATCTTCAGGCCAGGAAGTGGATTGGAAAAGGTGTAGGATTTACTTTCATACGGTGAATGTCCCTGGGAGATTACTTCTTCTTGGAGTGCACGTCCTGCATTCTAGGTTTCTTCCTGGATAGAAAGCAGGGGAAGTTGGCAGGACTGGTAACCACCTGCTCAGAACGAAGGGCGTGTGGCCTGACACGGCTCCGTTGACATTGGTGACGAGCCTCTGCCCATCCTTGCTCCTCGCCCCCGGGGTCCTGACCAGCCCTCCAGTGTAGGAGCAGAGGTTCCCCTGCGCCCCCGACAGCACGTCCTTACTCTCCCGGTCCCTCCGCCCTGGTAGTCACACCCACAGGACATCACTGTGAGAAAATAGCCACAGGGCCACCTGTGGAGCAATGTCCTGTTCTTGCCCCTGCCCCCCCAGCCATCATCAGGGTCTTTTCTTCTCTTGGCCCTTCGGGGCTCCTCCCCCAGACGAAAGCCACCGTCCCAGGGACCACAGGGCTTCCTAGGCCTTCTGCCTTGATGCCACCACCGTAAATGGCTTTCCCAGGTGCCTGCTGATGTGAGCGGGATGGGCCCCGTGGCTTCCCCGCTCCCCAGGCCCAGCCAGCCCCTCTGGTACCGCCCCCCCGCCCCCGGCGTGGCTGGCCACTCTCTTCAGGACTCCCAATCCAAGCAGCCCCGCGGGAAACTGCAAAGATCAACCGTGGGTCGTGTGTCTGATCCAAACGGACTGTCCGGTCTGTAGCAGAGCTGCCGAGGGAGGGCCCTTCCTCTCCTGGGTTGTGTTCCCTCTCGGGATATCCCAGAGCCAGTCTGCAAGGACGACAGTCCCAGGGGAGACGGAGCCCAGAGGGACTGCAGGTGCGGGCGGAGCAGCCCCAGGCTGCCATGTCAGTAGCTCTGCCTCTGTCCTGGCGTCTTATCCTCTTTCCTTACGTCTCTCAAGGGCTGGGATCCGCCTGGTCCTTCGAGGGTATTGGTTGTGACCTTGAGGCTTTCCTCTGCTCTTTTGCTTTAGTGACACAGAGAAATAACCAGAGTTGGGAATGTGGGAATGGAGGGCCAGAAGCCCCCATCTCCCCATGCCCAACCCCAGAGAAGGCAGTCAGGCAGCCTGCCCAGGTCCACGGTGGCCACTACGAGCAAGGAGGGGACTGCTCCTCTTCCTTCCTCGGCTCCCCCATGATCCGTCTACACCTGCCCCTGCTGAGCCCTGTTCTGGGCGGTGCATGCACACTGATGAATCACACAGCCTCCCTCCCCAGACCGTCCCGGGGCTTTGCCCACCAGCTTCATGCCCTTCCCCAGAATCCAATGTCCTCATCCTCCTACGAGGCGTTGGGCATCCGTCGAGGGAACCAACACGGGGATTTTTCTGTAGAAAAACAAGCCAGTCTCTTGCCACCAAAACCCCACGCCCCAGATTGTCTGTGCCGGCTCAGCAGCCTTGGGCGTTGTGATGAGCAGGCCCTCTGTCTTCTCTGCACGGTCTTCTTCTGAGGCTTGGCTCTGCTCCGCGCAGGTGGGGGGCTGGGAACGCTGGGACGGTGGCTGGCCGGATGCAGTATTCGTGGCCTGGCTCGGGCCCGGGTCTGGTCACCTCGGGGCCAGCACCAGGGGCAGGCTGCCCTCTTCCCACAGGGATCCCCATGCTCTTTCCCCAGCAGCCACGAGCCACCGTTCGGGTCCCTGCCCCTGAGCCCGCCCTGGCCTGTGACGCCAGATGACCTGAGCCTCCCCCCAGAGCCTGGGGACAGTGCGTACTGGGGGGTGGTGGGGACACACGGGGCAGCTGGGACGGCGGCAGGCCCCCCCCCAACCCAGTATTGGGTCCTCCTATGTCCGCCCTCTGTGCTTCTTCTCTGGGAGCTGGGGGGCTCCTGGCGAGCAGACTCCCAGGTCTTGTCGCAGGGCCCGTCTGTGCCTCCTGTCCAGCCTCCTCGCTGTGCCCCTGCTCTTCCTTCTGTGGGTCCACGCAGCCTTCGGGCATTTGCCTCTGCTCCCGTCCACGCGGTAGCCGGTCACTCCCATTGGCCACGGCCACTCCCGCTGACCACGCCGTCTCTGCCTTGGTGCCTGGGGCAGGCTTTGCATCTCCGGGGCTCCCTCCGAGATCACCTGGCAGCGGGGCCGTCTCTCCCCTTGTGCTGGGCGTGCTTGGGTGGCCCTTGGGGCCTGGAGGCCCAGCCGTAGGGGCAGCTCTCCGAAGGGACCGGCCGCCTTGGGATCTGCGCCCGGGGCCTCTGCTCCCGGACAGGCTCTGGCACGGCAGCCTCGGTGGCCTCTTCAGATGGCCCAGGGGACGGACCACAAACCCAGGGAGGGTCTGGCTCGGTGCAGAACCAGGCCGCGCTCTCCTGGGAGCTCAGCCTCCAAGAATGGGTTTTTTCCTCGATAGGTGAAAATGCAGTGTGGGTTTCCCCCACGGCTCTGCTCCTGCAGGGCTCGGGCTGGGTGACATCGTCCTACCGCACCTGCCGCTCACCTGCAGCTCGGCCCGTGGGAGGGCGGTGCCTTGTCCAGCGGTGGTCGCTGCACTGAGCTCAGCCCCCCGGCGTCTTCTTGGGCCAGACACCCGGGCTTACTGGCTGAGGCCAGAGGTTGGCAAATTATGTCTGATCGGCCACATCTGGCCCACCTCCTCTTTTTCTGTGTCCCACAAGCTAAGAAATAGTTCCACGTTTTTTAAATGATTGGGGGGAGGGCATAAAGGAATGATCTCTCGTGATGTGAAAATTATATGAAATTCCAATTTCGATGTTCGTAAACTGGCACACAGCCAAACCCACTCATATACACAGCATCCGTGACTGTTTCTGTACAAGAGTCCCGTGAGTGAGTAGTTGCCACGGAGGTCCTGTGGCCTCTGAGGCCTAAATAGCCACTCCCGGGCCCTCCCAAGAAGCGTGCGGACTTCTGGCATGGATGCTCCAGACCGAGGGGGCCGGAGCCTCTGGGACACTGAGTGACGATCCTGTGAGCTCTGGGAGCCCTGCTCTTCCATAACCAGAGGGCGAGTCCTGTGACCCCCGAGGGCCTCTGCAGGCCGGGCTTTCCAGGGGAGTCTCTCCTCCAGGAGCCCGCCCACTGCTGTCTTCAAGTACTGGGTCCCAGGCAGAGGTCGGGCCATCGAGGACAAAGCCCATTGGGTCTGTAGCACCAAAGAGCACAAGAACAGAAAAGAGATTCCAGTGCCTTGCACGCAAGCATTTTTACTATTTTGTATATTTTACAGTTAGAGAGTAATTCGCAGTTTAAAATTGAACGTAAAATCTATTTGTCAAATGATGGATGAATACGTTCATCAAGAAATATATTCAACGAGAAAACCACTTTGTTTCCTAGATGGCTGCGGAGAGGATGTTTTATCTATGGAAGGGTAGTGATTTCCTTAATTGGTTTGTTGTGTAAACAGGGGGTGTGTTCACATTTATTTTTTCCCCTTTTCAAGGAAGGCATTTTTATGGAAAGAATTGCATTTTAAGAATGGGAAGGGACAAACCCGGGGCGGAGGGGCCTCGGAGAGAGCTGGGTGGAGGGTGTGTCGTGTTCCCGCGTGCTTCTGCGTCTGGGAGAGGGCGGGCGTTGGTGGGCACCAGAGATGTCCCAGGGGCTGCTCCGGGAGCAGGAGCGAGGGATGGAGGGAGGGATCTGGGGAAAACCGAGGGCGGGGAGGGTGGGGCAGGACTGCAGCCGAGGCCTGTAGGGAAACAGGTGGGATCCCGGAGGAACGCGGATGGAGGAACGGAATGGCAGGAGTAGGATAGGAGTTAGGGGATGAAGCCAGGAGCTGGGGTGAAGAAGGGTAAAACGTATCACCTTCATGAAGGTGTTTCATGAATTTTCCCTGAGTCTTGAGTGCAAGGTGTGTGTGGCGGGGGCCGGGGGGTCAGGTGGAAGGTGGGGCAGCCCAAGGGCACCTTCTCCCTTGTTCTTCCCAAGGCCTGGCCCCGTGAGGCAGGGGGTGAGCCCCCGGGACCACTGGGTCTGGGCCCCTGTCCATGCTCATCTGCAGCTGAGCGCCTCACGCTCACTGAGGCCCAGTTTCCAGGGAGCCCCCAGGCCCTGGGTGTCCACACACAGCGGGTGACCAGTGAGCCATCCTGCCGCCCGGCCACGCACATCCCCTGGGCCTCTGCTGGCCTCCGTCCTGCATTAACCTGCAGGCTGCTTGTCTAGGATGCCCCACACATCACAGCTCCGGTGGTCGGCGCGTGCGCAGCGGTGAGCGCCCAGAAACCTCCCTGATGGCACCCCGTCTTCTCCCTTCGTCTGGTCTCCCTGCCCCTGCCCAGCACCCTCCGTTTCGAGCCCTCCCCTCCCATTTACCTGGCGACGCCGCGTGCGCTGTGCGTCTCGGGCCGACGCCTCGTCCAGCCTGGCTGAGCCGGCCTGGGGTGCAGGGCCGCCTTTTTCCCCGCGGGCACTCTGTCTCTCGCCGACTCGGGGTGTTGGTGGCGTCCTGCTCTGCTCAAGCCCCTGCAACAAGAATGCCACGGACCGGGGGGCCTAACCAGCAGACGCTTGTTTCTGACGGTCATGGAGGCTGGGAAGCCCGGGGTCAAGGGTCCGGCTGTCGTGTGTCTGGTGAGGGTTTGCAGGTGGCTGTCTTCTTGCTGGGTCCTCACCTGGCAGAGAGGGGGGCAGAGAGAAGGGAAGCAAGCCCTCCTGTCTCTGGTTCAAAGGGCAATAATCCCAGCGAGGGCTCCACCTCCTCACCCCATTCCACGGGGGGTCAGACTGTGGACATAGGAGTTTTGGGGGCTGCAAACTGGCCCAGAATTGGCGATCTGAGCGCTGCTCCAGGGGACCCAGCTGACCTCCCACGTGGCAACAAGGGAAACGTGGCCGTCCTTGAAGGATGTGTGATGCCGTGAGACACACGAACAGACGTGGCGCCCTGCCCTCGGGGAACATGACTCAGCGAGTGGCCGACTGTAACCACGTGATCTGGCTTTGACCACGTGCGTCCCCATGTTGCATCACGGTGACACCTCCCTAGGGCTTGAGGGCACTGTGCGGCAGGTCTTGGTGGCTGGGGGATCTGGGGAGTCTAAATTAGGCGTGGTTTTCCCAGGTTGCCCGAATCCCCCCAGATTATTAACCATGGAGTGTCCCGGCTCCTGATTTCCACGGGTCCTGGCACCGGAGGCGTGGCTGGCCGCCATCCTGCGTGGAGATGGCCGTCTGGTTTAGTGTTTGTGCCGGTCTCCTCTCCTCCCGAGCTGCCCCTGTTGGGGTGGCCGTTGAGGCCGCAACGTCTGGGAGACAAGTCTGGCCGCCTTGCTGGTTCCTGGTGACACAGCTCAGCACGGACCCCCAGCGCACGCGCCCGGGGCCTGTGGACCCTCTGCACTCACCTTGGCTCCTGGGCCGGGCTGGCGGGGCTTCTTTTCGATCTCGGTGGGCTCCGTCTTTGCTTTCCGTGTGTGAGGGCCTGGCACCGTACCTGGTTACTGGTCCGTGCTGGTCACTGTGGACACGTACTGTCATGAGGAGTTCACGACCAGCCCGGGTGTGCGTGGTGCTGGGTAGACCAGCTGACCCCTCTCCGTGGAGGGGACGGAGCCTCTGGTCCCCATCACCACTGGCGCTGAGGACTGAGATGGTGAGGAAAGGCGCAGGGTCGCTCCCTGGAGGGACACGCGTGTTCCTGTGGCCCCCATGACCCCTTGTCCCTGCCGTGAGCTGGTGGCGTGCCCCCGCCTCGAGTAACTGATTCCCCGTATTTCTTTGCTGGGGCGTCACCTTTGTTTCTCACATCGGATCTTGTCCCCTTTCCTTGTGCAGCCTCATCTCCCCGTTCTGTACATTTTCCTGAGGATTTCACCTGTTCCCTGGGCATGTTTCCGACCGCTCTAATCAGGGAGTAATAAATATCACACCTGGGAACCTCTGCTGTGAGTGCCTCCTCTTGGGGTGGGCCCCTGCCCTGTCCTTCCCTCCCCCTCCTGCCCTCTCCCATCCTTCCCCTGCCCTGCCCTTCTCTCCCCTCCTCGCCCCTGTCCTCTCCCACCCCTCCCCGACTCTACCATCCCTTCCCTACCCCTTTCCCTCCCCTGCGACGGGCTGCAGGAGGCCCAGATTTCACAGACTTCACCAGGGGGCTTCTGTTCCACTCCCCAGCTCTGTGTTCAGAGCCCCTGGGCAGCCGCCCATGGAGCCCAGAGTCCTGGGTCTGCTCACTTACCTTCCATGGCATCACCTTCACTGTACCCCGACTGTAGGAGTAACGTACTCTTGAGTTTTCACAACTTCGAGATTATAGAAAATGCTAAGTGGGAGATGGAAGTCCCACGTAGGTGTTAGCAGTGGGACCTCTTTGGTGGGCTTGCTCGAGGACCCGCAAACACACCGGGGCTCTGTGTGCGTGCACACGGGGGTGCGGGAGGTCAGTGAGGCGCACTTGTGAGGGGGCTGCAGCTGAGGGGCATCAGGACGGGATGCAGATCTGCCGTCTTCACAAAAACAGGTGTCATTGCTGCTGTTTACCATTTCGTGGCCATCACGTTCCAGAAGTTTGTCGTCGGCCGTCTGTCCATCTCCGTTCTTATCTGTCCAGCTCCGTCCCTGTCTGTCCAGCTCCGTCCATGTCCAGCTCTGCCCGCATCTGTCCAGCTCCGCCCGTGTCTGTCCAGCTCCATCCATGTCCAGCTCCGTCCGCGTCTGTCCAGCCCCGTCCGTGTCTGTCCAGCTCCGCCCGCGTCTGTCCAGCTCCGTCCATGTCCAGCTCCGTCCGCGTCTCTCCAGCTCTGTCCATGTCCAGCTCCGCCTGCGTCTGTCCAGCTCCGCCCGCTGTCCAGCTCCATCCATGTCCAGCTCCGTCCGCGTCTGTCCAGCCCCGTCCATGTCTGTCCAGCTCCGCCCGCGTCTGTCCAGCTCCGTCCATGTCTGTCCAGCTCCGCCCGCGTCTGTCCAGCCCCATCCCTGTCTGTCCAGCTCCGCCCGCGTCTGTCCAGCCCCGTCCCTGTCTGTCCAGCTCCGTCCCTGTCTGTCCAGCTCCGTCCATGTCCAGCTCCGTCCGCGTCTGTCCAGCCCCGTCCCTGTCTGTCCAGCTCCGTCCCTGTCTGTCCAGCTCCGTCCATGTCCAGCTCCGTCCACGTCTGTCCAGCCCCGTCCCTGTCTGTCCAGCTCCGCCCGCGTCTGTCCACCTCCGTCCACGGCCAGGCTGCCTCGTACTCCTGCATGGCGGCTCATCCATCGGACCAAACCCATGTCCGCTCGCAGTGGAGCCTGGTGGAGGGACGCTGTGTTGGGGGTCCTCCATATTTCCCTCACGTCTCCGTTTCCTCCCTTTCCTTGGTCCCTTTGTTTTCTGCATTGTGTCTGGATTGACAGTGAGTTCCTGTAGATTGTCCTGGGGTGCCTCGCTCTGAAGGCCCCCGTGTGCGTTCTTGAGGTAGTAAAGTTGACAGAGTTGGTTATCACATCATCCTTACAAAGACACAAAAACTTCCGAAGAGGACTTTTTCTTGAAAGTCACGTGACCTAAACAGAAATAAAAAAAAATTGTTTAAATGGTGATAGTTGTTTATTATCACGAAGGCCAGAACAAGTAGTTCCACAGAGGTATTCACTACAATATACTGCGATAATCCCTTTTATTCTGCTTTGCATCTTCATCTCTGGTTCTGTGCACATGTCGGTTCCAGGAGGATAGAACGGTCTTGCGACAGATAGCAAGCAAAGGCGTTCCCTCGATATTTGTTATTTCCATCTTTCCTTTTACATTTAAGTATTCGAAAGTTCTTAATAATTGGTTTTGCGCATGAAATTTATAGCTTTCACCATATGGCCGTGGATGATCACACATTTTACTCCTGCAACAATGCATTTGTCAACCATCTGATTGGGAGAATGGGGACAAATGCTGCGCCCAAGGTCTTCGGGTTAGTTCATGTAGAGTGCACATTGACGGTTGGAAGTGAGTATTCAGGCTTGAAGGGTGAGCGCATGTGGCACGCCTTGTTTGGAGCATCGATGGTGGGGACTGCGAGTCCAGATGCCACCCACAGTGCCCCGTGTGGTCGGTGCTCCCAGATCGCCTACCAGTGCAGGGGTGCTGGGGGTGGTCCTGCAGGGGGATTCCAAAGGCTGTCCTTTCCAAGGCCCAGGCATTGGTGCAGAAGCCAGGGCCAAATCGAAGGTTTGGGGCAGGCAGTGTGGCTGGAGCTGAACTCCGGTGGACCCTCGGCAGAGACCTGTTTGCATGCGAGATTCTGTGCCCTGAGTGTTTTCCTGCAACGTTACTCCTGCCATCGTGATCGTTAACGGCTGAGTGATTTTTCTCTGGGTGGCTGTTCATCCTCTATCAGCTCTTCGCTTTACTCCAGACATTTTAGTGTATTTGGTTTCTGCCCGACTTCCCACTGTATTTGGGTGGCTGACGCCTCACCCCTCATAGCCCCGCCGCCACGCAGAGACCCCTGCAGGGATCAAGAGCGGCCCACTTCCCTTTCACCCAGGAGGGTCCGCCACAGACTCAGGGCACTGTCGTCCCTCCTGCCTCAAGGACTCCTTTGGAAGACAGGTCTTGTCTGGTCCGCAGGCTCTCCTCCGCACAGCATTTGAGCTCTTCACCATTCCGTGGCCTTTCTAGTACTTTCCAGTCTGCAAGTCAGAGCCCCCTGCAGACTCTCCACCAGCAGCCCAGGCTCTGCCGTTTCTCCTGTGGGGTCAGCCCTGCTGCCATGCTCCGGTCCTGAAGACTCAGGCCCCGGTGGGTCACCGTGGGGTCTCAGCCAGGGCCCCTGGAAGCCCTTCTTAGGGGCAGCCAGACCCCGAGACTTCACTGCAGGTGCTCGGCCCGTCTTCTGCATGGCTGCTGAGACCCACTTTCCTGGGATGGTCTCTGGCTGTTGGATTGGACTCAAGCCTGAGACAGATGGTGGGTGGGTGTCCCTTCGTGGTTCGCCCCGCGGGGGTGGTTTGTCGTCTCTCACGGAGGGGGCGGGCTGGGTGTGGAGTTTGCTCTCATTGTCTTGCTCCAGAGTCATAATCTCAGTGGTAACCTCCCTTACCCTTTTTCTGCTGGAATTACTGCTTGCCTGTCTTCTTGCTGAGTCCCTGTTTTCCACCCTCAGGGCAGGGATGCTGGGACTTCAGGCGGCAGGGTGGGCGTGGACTCTAGTGGCAGTATGGGTGTGGACCCCCAAGTGGGCTGTGGTGCAGGCCCACATTCCAGAGGGCACCATGCATTCCTAGGGCAGCCTGGGGAGCAGGGCTGTGCCTCGGCGGCCTCATTAGCTGAGGCGGGGGGCATCTCAGGGGGCCGCCTCGGGACTAGTTCTGGTTCTCTAATGCTAAAACCTGCCTGTCGGCTGGGAGTGGCTTGGGCCCACAGCCAGATGCCCGGTGTCCGGGCTGGAGGCTGAAGGCACCAGCGGGTGGAGGCAGGGCCTGGCCTCTTCCTGGGTCGGCCGCCTCCCGCCCTGCTGCAGAGACCCAGCCTGCCTGTCGGACGGGGCTGCCTTTCAGAGGATATGGGGCTGGTTAAAATGTAGCAAGGACCTGGGGTTACAGTCCCCCTGGCCCTCAGTCTCATGATTTTTCTGTACATCGTGCTATAGAAATCCCACCCCACGGAGGGCCTTGGGGAACCGTGTGCCCTGCCTTCCTTCCAGAAGCGGAAGGGACCCTCCCTTGCTCTCTGTCAGGAGGAATCCTTTCTGATGTCCCCCCTGAGATGTGTTAATAACAGTCTAGACATTTCAGACGTAGATTGTGGTTGCACAAGAAATTCAAGTCCCCGATTTTTCAGAACCTAAGCAGTTAATGTTAGAAATTTTGCTGCAAATAAATTGATCAGTATGCAAGACAGTTGTCACGGCTGAATCATGGTCCACAGTTAAGGTAAACAGATCTGTGATGACATTTTCTGAGCAGAATACAAATGCAGCTCATTTCCTCCCAGAGGTTCCTGACATTTCTTCTATACGGATAACAGATTCTCCTAAGAAGGTGTTGGTCACAAGGAAGAAAGATCTTTGTTTAATCCCTCTGAAAAGGTAGGGCTGTGGTATTTGGTGTGCTTTCGGTGGAAAGAATTGTTCTAAGAGAGATGGCTGTTGGGGAGAGCGTTTTTCTTTGCTTAGCTGCCTCCCCTCACCGCCCCCCCACCCGCGGAGAGACCCTTCTGGTTTTTCGTCTGTTGGAATTATCATTAAAACATCGTGTTGTTGTGTCATGAAAGTTTGCATGTAATTGATTTTGTTTTTCTCCCAATGTGAAGATCGAGGGGTGTTTTTCTTACTGAGATTCCCATGAAATAGTTGGGGGGTGACGAAATGTCTCTCACTTCCTCATGTTCCTTGTATCTGGAATGCTCTCGCGTTCCCATTTCCCCCCGTTTTCGCTGTCTGTGCTGTATTGGAGGAATCCTACACAATATGTCTGCATTTGAAGTGGGAGATGGTCTCGAGCGAGATGCTACATCACAAGCCAGCTATGTTTTCCTGTGTTATGGCGAAGCTTTCAAACCCTCAGCTTGTATTGGTGTTAAAATGAGCCAGAAACCTCACTGCAACTTTGCATGAGGCAGGCGGTCATTTTGCCCGTGTGCGTAACGGGGAACAGTGCTTCCCCGGGGGGGTGGGGGACGCGGGGGCATCTGCATTTGGAGGCAGACTGCTGAGGAGAGGGGTATTTCTGCCTGCTTGTACGTTTGCCGTTGGTCGTGACCTGGGACCCGGCACAGAGGTCTAGGTGTAAGGGCTGCTTTTGAGGCGGGGGAATAATTCTAGATCCCGTAGGCGTTGGAGGAAGCTCCGGGGACTGGACATGGGGTGGGGGACATGCTCCTCAAGGATGGGGCTGGGTGGGGCTGCCCAGACACTGGGCAGCAATCAAAGGAATCCATTTAGGACAAGGACACCTTTTATGTCCTGCTTCATTCCTCCCAGAGCATTTTCATTGCCAGGATGGCACAGATGTGGCCTCCTCCAGGAAGCCTTCCTGGCTCCTCCTGCTCATTCCCACAACGTGGTGTCCAGCCACTTAGCACAGCGTGCAGCTCTGACTAGGAGATTGCCTGGCGGTGTGTCTCCACCGGAGGCAGGAGGGGCTCTCTGCATCTCTGATGCCACCTGGCTTCTACCACAGCTCGGGGCTCAAAATCGGAGCTTTGCAAGTGCTGTTTGTGATGGAAACGGGGTCCCATTTTCTTACAGCTGCCTCTGCAAAAGGAAGCAATGTCCAGATTAACTCCATTTCTCAGTGGGAGAATAGGTGGAGAAACAGAGTCACACATGGGGGAGCCAGCCTTCTGAGTCAGTGGATGGAGGGAGGGGTGGATCCGCGTGCCTGCACCTGGCCGCAGAGTCCCCACGGGCCAGGCGTGTGGCGTGGCGGATGTAAATACGCAAGCCACCCAACCATATTTTTCTTCCTCCTCCAGAAATTTTTTGCCCCATCCAGTCTCAGTGTAGGAGGATCAGGTGATCAAGGCTTTTTAGAATCTTCCCTTTCTGGGTGCTGACGGTGACACATGGAGTATTTTGAGGCATTGACATCATCTCTTTCCTCCTGAATGCCCTCTTTGTGATTCCATCGCTCAGGCCCTGCCATCTTTCACCTGGACGGCTCGACCTTCCTGACTTCGCAGAAGTACAGGGACGGTAAGAGTGAACCACGGGGGACCAGACCTCGACTGGGTGGGGAAGGGACTGGCCAGGGACAGAATTCCCTGGGAAAGTAATGTTGGAGCTGAACTGAACGATGTTAGGAGTTAGCTTGGTGGAGAAGGGAGGAGAGCTTTCCTCCCCCGGACATAGCATGTGCAAAGGCCCCGGGGTGGGCAGGAATGTGGTGCGTTCAAGAAGCTGATAGAGCAGTGTGGCCAGAGCTCAGGAGGTGTGCTGGAGGGGTGGACAACAGCCTGACCACATGGGGTCGGGCTGATCGTGGCAGGGAGCTCCACATGTGTGCCAAGAGCAAAGAGAGGCCACTGGAGCATAGAAGCAAGGGCTGGCCTTGGCAGATCTGGCTTCCATGAGGCTGGATGGGGGAGAGTAGATGCGGGGAGGTCAAGGGTGGAGGTCCTGAGGCAGACCAGCAGCAGAACCCAGGGATGGAGAGACCTTAAGGGGGTAACAGCAGGATCTGATGGCTGCGTGTGGGATCGTGGCCACACTCCTGAATGAGACGCCCTGGGGAGAGGAGAGGTGGGGAGGCGCGGAGGAGGCCCAGAGGAGGCCGAGAAGGTGGGGCCCGTGAGTGGGAGGGGTGATGTGGCCCCTGCAAGCCCAGGAGAGAGGTGGGCAGGTGGTGGGGGGCAACACCCCCAGAGAGGGTCAGGCAGGGAAGGGACCCTGTGATGGACAGCTCTCTAGTGGGGTGATGGGGACAGAGGTCTGACTGTGGAGGGCTGCGCGGGAGGCCAGGAGGCCTCAGGGTGAGACACACGGGGAGCAGGTGACTTCACCATGTGACCGACTTTCGTTTGTACAGTTGAAAATCCCTCATCTGTTTTTAACCTCGATTTAAATGTTGCTGTGTGATGTTCTGTCAGTAGAATGCGCTCATGATTCTGTGCTGTGCTGGACGCCTCTCTTCCATGTGGTCAGCCCTCAACGGCATGGGAAGGTCAGGGTGAGGACCGTGACCCTCCCCTGTGGCATCTGCTGGGGTTGACCCAGGGAACTGGGGTCCAGGACTTCCGAGCCCCACGGGCCGGCCTCCACCCTCTTGCAGGCACATGGGGCCGTGTACCCATGCACGTGCTCATGGAGGCTCTCCGTGGGCTGTGTCTGTGTCAGGCTCGGGGCGGGGCTCACGTGGGTGCCTCTGTGTGAAGCCCTGTGGGGCCTGGGCAGGGCGGAGGTCGGGGAGGTCAGGGGCAGCATGCTCAGGGCCTGTCTGCAGACCCCCTGCAGTGGTGCTTGGGTCCCCAGTGGTTTAAAGGCCCCATGTTGTGCAGGGCGGCAGCTCGAGGTCTGCCTAGGAGCGGAGCCCCATCTGTGCTCCCCCTCTTCACGGCCCTTTGCAACGGCCTCACTCAGTGACCGTGTTGTGAGCCGGGCTGCTGAGCAATTAGGAAGGACTTTTAGAGCGCTGGACCGCCTTTGGTGGCCCAGCACAGAAAAATAAAATCAGAGAAGTAACTTAATTCCTTACAGTAAGAAAATGCAAGTTTTGTTAGCATTTGTGTGTGTGTTTGTTGACTTCGGCCACATTTAAATGAGCTTATACTTTGTGCCAAGCGTCGTTCCCGGGGCAGGGTAGGGCTGTGGCCGTGGTTTCCCCTCTGCCCAGTGCCGTGCTCAGGTTCCACTTTTCTTCATTTTGGAGTGAAATTCAGAAATCCTAGAGCAAATCTATAGCGTGCTTACAGGGCGACTTCAAGCCCTGCCTTGGAGACCCTCACCTCTGACGTGGTGAAAGACCTTCCTCCACCCACCTTTCCTGAGTGGACATCCCAGGAGCTGTGGTCACTTCTATTCAAGTCATATAGGAAAGTTTCCAGATTTGGGGAGCAGGTGTTCACTTTTCCAAGGAAGCCTGACAGGTGATCCCATCGGTGGATTCAGGCATAGTTAGGAGAGAAACACGGTTTTGTAATGTTTTTTATTTGAATGCACTAAGGGTGGCTCCTGAAAGATACTGAAGTTTAACCTTTAGAGTGAATTTTAATCTCACTGATTGCAACTTCATTTGGCTAATGTGGTATCTAAAACACCATTTTAGTGACCAAAATGGCATTTGATAAAATGAGACATTTATTCCTGAAATAAACCTTAAAAAATAGGGATAGGAGCAGATTTCCTTATGTTAAACAAGTGTATCTGTCTTGAACAAGCTGGTCATTCCACTTAAATTCAGGGACCAAGCAAGGTTGTTCACCAGCACCACAATTATGATCATTTTAATCATTGTTTCTTGAGTGGCATTTTTTTCCCCCAGACACTGTGTTAGGCTCTTAATTTTTAAAATGACCCTTCAAAGTAGATTATCATGACACTTTGACCAGGGGTGGCCTGGTCACTCTCATAGCTGGGAAGTGTTGAGTTGTGATTCAACATCAGGCCTATTTGACGGCAAAGCCCATGGTCTTGTGTTGCCCAGGTTTAGGCCATTATTACTAAATATTGTTCTGAAGTTCTGGCTAATGAAATAAGACATGAAAAAGAAATTAAACATTTCAGTGTTAGAAATGAGAATATAGTATCCTTATTTGGAGTCCACAGGCTTTGTGAACTTAGAAAGTTCACAAGAATTAACAAAAAATGATTAGAACAAATTAGAGAATTTGGTGGAATGGTAGGACACAGGATGGTGACCCTAGAAACTCTTGAACAAGGCATGTGCATTTTGAAAGGGCAACCCGCAAAACAGCGAGGGTGGGGAGGGCAAACAGCTCCTTCGCTGCGTGAGGGTGGGGAGGAGGAGGGGGGCAGGGAGTGGGAGGGGGAAAGAATCTCAAGCTGACTCTGAGCTGAGCCCTGAGTTCAGAGCCAGTTGTGGGGCTGGGGCTCGTTCTCATGACCCTGAGATCACGACCTGAGCCAAAACGAGAGTCAGAAAGAAGCTGAACCCACTGAGCCACCCAGGCGCCCCAGTATTCTGGAATTTAAGTGGAAAAATAAGCCAGAAAGGATAGAGGTAATTGTGGGCGACGGTAAGAGCAGTGGGAGGAGGTCCATCACTAGGTACGTTATGATGGTGCAGCGAGAGCAAACACAGACAGCTAGGTAACTGGCGGAGAAATGGATGGGCTAGAGGCAGACCGACGATCTGTGGTAAATACAGGGTAGGATAGAGGGCGCATCACGGCACTCACGGGTAGAAGAAGGATTCCTGAATGAACTGAGGTTGGGACAATTGACCTTTTCTTCTGCTGGGGACTGAATTGTGTCTCCCAAAATTCCAGTGTTGATGCCCTGACCCCCAATGTGACTGAATTTGGAGATAGAGCTTTTAGGTGGTAATTAAGGAGAAGTGAGGTCATGAGAATGGAGCCCTAGGCTTGGTGGCCCTTTGAGAGGAGGACATGCAAGGCCACGAAGAGGAGGTGGCTGTCCATAGACCAGGGAGGGGGTTGCCGCCGAGAACTGAATTGGCTGGCACCTTGATCTTGGACTTCCCAGTCCCCAAACCCTGAGAAAACAGAAGTCTTGTTGTCTTAAGCGCCTGGTCAGCGGTATTTTGTTACAGCGGCTGGAGCTGACCAACGCATCTTCTTCAGACTCTACCTCTTAAAGCTTTCGCTGGTATTAAAAAAATCTCTCAACCTAAAAAGCAAGTGACAGACTGGAAAAAAATACTGTAAAATATTTTCAGGGCATACGACAAAGCTCTACTCTCTTTATCACGAAAGGAGGCTGTACAAACAGATGAGGAAGAAACGCTGCGTCTTGGGAGGACAGAACTTTCCTGAATGCCTGGTGCTGGCGTGCAGGTGGGGGGCCACCACGGCCTTCGTGTTACGGCTGGATGGGTGGGAGCCTCGCATCTTCACATCGTGACGCGACGCACTTGTGTGTAGGGCTCACTGGCTCTGCCCTCCGCCCCCTGCCCAGGCCGAAGCACTCTGGCTTTATGACAGGTGCACGTTGCCCGTGAAGATTTGGGCTGTCTCAGCACACCCACCTGCCCCGTCACCTCCATGAGGACACCGTGTCCCCACGGTAGAGGCTGCTGGTGTCCACCGTCAGCTGGCTCTACTGTCCTGCACAGGCGTGGAGGGCTCTGGGGTGTGCCCAGTGGGGTCCTTGGAGGCAGGCTGGTGTGGGCCTGCCCTCACACAGCCGGCCCTTCTGCTGGGCAGCGGAGGCCGACCTGCGCGGAGCATCCAGGGGAGCAGATAGGACGCTGACGTGCCGGGCCCTGGCCAAGCGTGGGCAGTTGTCCAAGGAAAGGATTAGACAGCAGATGCTCCTGAGCCCTCGTCCCGTAGCCGGGTTTCATGGAGCTTTACTTTCTGTAACTTGTATTTCAAAACGATCAGTAATTTTGTTTTCCCGAAATAAAATTGGATGACTATCATTTTGTCCAAACTACACATTGTCCCCCTGCCTCCCCCCGCCCTTTTATGATATGCTGGTCTAATCAAAGTTAAACAGACTTCCTGATACAGGACTTCTCAGTACGTTTTTAAAGGACAGTGGAATGTCCAAGCAGGGGATAAGTGTGTGGCTTTTCCTACCTTGCTTAACCGTGGGACCTTTTTCTCGGAGAATCTTTTTTTTTTTTTTTTCTTTCTTTTTTTTTTTTTATTCTTATGTTAAT
>NC_138377.1:125248788-125294317 GCF_054177405.1 Leptonychotes weddellii | reverse complement strand
CCTCAGTTTGTTTTTCAGAGTCCATCTTCTCTCATGGTTCGTCCACCCCTCCGATTTCCCCTGCTTCCTTGCTCCCCTCCCGCTACCTTCTTCTTCTTCTTTTTTTTTCTTAACATATCTTGCATTATTTGTCTCAGAGGTACATATCTGAGACTCAACAGTCCTGCACAATTCACAGCGCTTAACAGAGCACGTACCCTCCCCAGTGTCTATCACCCAGTCACCCCATCCCTCCCACCCCACCCCCCACTCCAACAACACTCAGTTTGTTTCCTGCAATTAAGAATTCTTCATATCAATGAGATCATATTTTCTCGGAGAATCTTAAGGGACTGACGTCCTCGTGGCTTGTTTTGGGAAGTGGTGACTTTTGTTTTCACCCCTGTTTGTGCTGGCAGCCACTCTTCCCTCAGTTTGGGGGCCTTAATGGACTTAATCTGTTTCGGTTTCCATTTCAAAAAAAAATACACAGATTTCTTATCAGCAGATGGTGCGGTTACGGGGTCCCCCCTGCACATCCCGTGCAGTAACTGCTGAAAGGGGAGAGGTTTACTTTAATAAAGGGATTTTCTTCCTTGTGTACGTTAGGTCAAAAAAAACTCATCAACTGTAACAGCTCTCCAATTCCTGTGAACAGGGTAGAGCGGCTAAATTAAGATGTTGTTTGTTAGTATTAGAAAATTCTCCTTCAGAAGTTTTCAGTGGAATAGTTTGAGTTGATCTTAGAACGTATTTATTTTTTTTTTAATTTTTTTTAATTTTTTTTAAAGATTTTATTTATTTATTTGAGAGACAGAGAATGAGAGACAGAGAGCATGAGAGGGAGGAGGGTCAGAGGGAGAAGCAGACTCCCCGCCGAGCAGGGAGCCCGATGCGGGACTCGATCCCGGGACTCCAGGATCATGACCTGAGCCGAAGGCAGTCGCTTAACCAACTGAGCAACCCAGGCGCCCCTTAGAACGTGTTTATTAAACACGATGTCTTCGGATGTAATGCGGGGTATTTGCGTGGTGCCTCCCTGGTTTCTGGAAGGAGGCAGAGGGCAGAGACCCGCCCCATGTGAGCACGGCCCGTACGCCTGACGAGGGCCCAGATTCCCGTGTTTAGCCCAACCTGTCTTCTAGAAATACGTTTTTGTGGGCCATTGCGTGCCTGCTGAGCTGGGACAGGTGAGTGCTGTGGGAGTTCCCCTCAAGAACAAGAAGTGGAGTCAGGACGCTTGAATATTTATTTTGCTATTTAATATTCTGAGGAAAGGGTGCCTGAGTTGAGGAACCCTCCACAGAGTAGGAAGAAGAAACTCTTGAACTGGGTGGTTTTACTCTGAAACTGGGAATGCTTGACATTGCCTGAGCGAGCTTACAGAGGCATCTAGCTCGTAAGAAATAATGCCTCAGGATGGCGGTGCACAGGAAGGGCGCCATCCTCTAGCCCCACACCTGCTTGTTCTTGGAATTAACATGGATTCCGGGGAGGCTGGCTGTGGAGAGCCGGGGCACCTCGGACGGGCCACCGCACAGACTGTGCTGATGCTCCCCGTCCTCGTCACGCACGGTGGGGCCATGCGGGGCCCTGTAGTCAGGGCTCTGAGTCCAGAGTCAGGGTGGGGACAGCCTTTGCACCTGCAGACAAGGGCCCAGGGTGGGGGCAGAGCATCGGGGGCCCCAGCCAGACCCCGTGGCTTCGCTCCGTCGATGACCATGGTTGCTCAGGCTCTGGCCACGCTGCCTGGGTCCGTGGAGGTCTTACCTGCCGCCAGGTGACCCGGAGTCCCTTATGGAAGCTGCAGATCCGTGCTCTCTTTAACCACCATGGGGTTCCTGCCTGGGATAGGGGGCCTGCCTGGGGGGGCCTGCCTTGGATGGGGGGCCTGCCTGGGGGTGTCCTGCCTGGGATAGGGGTCCTGCCTGGATGGGGGTCCTGCCTGGGAGAGGGGTCCTGCCTGGGGGGGTCCTGCCTGGGGTGTCCTGCCTGGGCGTGTCCTGCCTGGGAGAGGGGTCCTGCCTGGGGGGCCCTGCCTGGGAGAGGGGTCCTGCCTGGGGGGTCCTGCCTGGGAGAGGGGTCCTGCCTTGGATAGGGGTCCTGCCTGGGGGACACTGCCTGGGATAGGGGGCCTGTTCCAAAGGAAAAAGGCGGAGCCCAGCCGGGGAAAGGGCTCACCTGAGCCACATAACTGACGTGGGCCGAGTGGCCCCAGGGCCTTGGGATCTCCTTACACCTGATGGTTCTGGGACCACTGGACAACTGTCTTGCTTGTTCTGGCATTGATCAAACCTCTCTTCTTTGCTGCATTCCAGAAATGGCTTCCGACATCCCTGGATCAGTGACCTTGCCCGTGGCCCCCATGGCGGCCACCGGACAGGTGAGGATGACCGGGGCCATGCCGGCCCGTGGAGGAAAGCGGCGTTCTGGGTAAGCAGACCCAGCGTTTCCAGGAATTGGGCTTCATCCATGTTGCGCAATGCTCTTGACCTGTTAGGGGAATATTGTCTCTCTCTCTCCCGGAGAATAAAAGCTCAGCAGTTTGTTTAGATTTTGCAAGATCCCCAAGTATGCATGTGATTTGCCTCTGAGTGTCCGCCCCAGCGCCAGCTGCGGCCTTCTGTTTGCTTGGCCTCATGGTGGGGAGGTGCTTCGTGGTCCTGCTGGGCCTTGCTCAGGCCATCTCTGGGCGGGGGGAGCTCACGAGTACTCCTCTGGGAGCACCCCAGCCTGAGGGCAGCACTGCAGGCCTGAGCCCCAGCCCCACGGCAGCCGGTCTCTGCCGGGTGGTGTGCTAGAACTTTCAGAACCTTGGCTCCTTCGGCCCCGCAGCTGAAGGCCAGGCGTGTGCCTCGTGTGCTTGCCTTGCTGGTGAAGCTGCTGACCGTGGTACGTGCCAGTGCCCCGGGGGAGAGGGGCACGGAGACAGCGCCCTTGGGCTGATGGGCCCGAAACCGCATCTCCTCACGCGTGAGGTTCCTGTAGTTCCAGACGGAGATCTCAAACACACCAGCCAGTAACAGATGCCTGCAGGGACAACGAGACTGACGTTCTCACACCCCGCCCCTCTCCGCGTCCAGTCCGTGTGGTTTTCAATGAGCTAGCTGATAACGGTTCTCATGAAGTAGAATCAGCCTGTCCCCTTACTGCCATCCCTGACAGCCCAGGGCTCCCCAGGAGCAGGGGACGCACGGGCCCCAGCCCCAGGCCTGCAGGGCGGGCCCCGGTGCTGGCCGGCCGTGTTCCAGACCTGTGGTCCCTCTACCCAGCAGGACTCTGGGAGGGGCGGGGGGGACAGGTGTGCAGTCCGGCCCGGAGTGGAGCGTGGCCAGGATGGACCGCATGTTCAGTGCTGCAGGTCTAGATCGTGTGAGAACACTGCTCTGGGTGCAGCACGGTCTTTAAAGGAGGGGCTCAGCTTTCGGTTCATCCTGAGAGGGTGGGAAAAGCTGAGACAAGGAGCTCAGTGGCTGCTCACTTCCGTTCCCGGGAGACAGATCCCTGTGGCTGGCCCATTCCTGTTTCCAGAAAGGTTGGCACAGGGAGGTGGGGGGCCGTCAGGTACAGGCAGAGATGCTCAGGCCAACCCCTGTTTGCAGGGCGAGCAGCCCCTCCGTGCTGGGGGCCGGTTCTGAGCCCCTGCTAGGCGTTCCTGCCCCCCACCTCCTGCACGGTGCTGGGGGGTCTGTGTGCAGGGCTGGGCTGCAGGGGCCGAAGCTGACCCTAGCCCACGTCCAGGCCCTGACTTCCACTGGCCGACCTGGCTGATGATTGGACCATGGATCAGGCTCTTTTCTGAAGACGTCCCCAGCTGTCCCTTCCCTACCTGATCTCGCACACACACACACACACAACACGCACTGGAGGCGGAGGGGGGACCTGGAGCGGGCTGAGACAGAGCCTGGAGGTCATACCGCCTCCAGCCACAGAAGTCAAACATCAAGAAAAGACACGGGAGATTCAAGGGGAGGGACAGCAACTGCCCATATGGTGGCCAGCAGTGTAGACACGGCGTGGGCCCTTTAAGACTGGCGGGAGGCCTGTCCCCCACTGTCTTCATTCAGGGGACCGAGCCTGCTTCCTTTTCCCTGTCACAGGGAGGGAGCACGGGAACTGAACCGTGGTTCCTTCTGCGAAACCCCAGGGACTTAGGGGCTTATCCTCGGCGTCTAAGCAAGGACACATGCATTTGCACAGGGCTCTTTCCAGAATAGTTCTTGCAGTTGGTGTCTTACGCGGCTGGTCTGCTCCTGATAACACCTGACCGCAGCCCAAACACCTTGCCTCCTCCCTGAGCCTGTGGGGCGCTGGAGAGACATGGAGGGAGGGAGGGGAAGGGAGAGGGGCTCGGGTGGTAGGGAGGGGAAGCAGCAAGAGGCGAGGATCTCCTTCCTGCCCTCTGTCCCTGACCCGGTTTCTGGGGCTAGCTGCCCATCCCTCCTGGTGCTTCACGCCCCGCAGAGCTGGCTCCTGGCACGTTTGGGATCTGCCGGCCGCCTGCCTGGCCCATCCCTGTGGATCTCTCGGGCTCGAACATTCTTCCCCTCCTGAGAGCCTTCCCTGGGAGCCGTCAGCAAGCGGAGCGCCCTGCTGGCTGCCGGGACACAGGGTGAAGGTTCAGGAGTTTGAGATTCTTTGAAAAGTGATTCCACATGTGTGGGAGAGATGAGGTGAAGCGAGTCACCTTGTTCCCTTCTGTTGAGACCTCCCGGATCTCAGTGCCAGGGTGGGAGGGGCCCACTTCTGGTGAAGGGGGCACTGGCAGGGATGGGACGGGCTCTGCCCCCAAAGCCAGCCTTAGTCGTGGGGGTCCCTTCAGCCCCACCTTGGACCCCAGTGCTGGGCTTAAAAAGATTGTCGTCAAGGAAAACTGTTTCCAAACTGGGAACAGCCCTTACACCAGTGTGTCCGTCCACGGCTGGGGGAATGTGGTCAGGGACAAGGAGTATTCTCGTAAGCACGTCTCCTTTGGCTAATGTTCGTGCACTTACGTGTGGCTCCACTGTGGCCGCAGTGGCTGGTCCAGGCCCTGGAGGACGGCCGTTCCCGCACCCATGACCTCCCATGCTGTTAGCAGGCGCCTCGGGTGGCCCAGGGCCCTCCGGTGCTGCCACTCTGGGACCTGCCCTTCTCCCAAGAGCGTGAGTGAATCCCCTTTGATAACGCACGATTGCTACACGGTCACAGTCCTGGGGACACATCACGCACTCTGAACTAATCGCAAGCTCAGAGACGCTTTCCTGGCGTTTTATTGAGCTAAGAATTCTTGCCCATTGACAAGGAAGTGAGGCGGTGCATTTTCAGCCCATCCTTTGAAGACTCTCGCATCATCCACGTATTGTACTGAATTCTTTAAAGTGAATACAGTAGGACTTCAGAGTCCTATCTGGATTTCTCTCTTTTATTAGCCAGATGTTTCAGTATAATAGAGGCACATAAAAGACATAAAACAAAGGATGATTTACTAAGAGTTTTTATAGCAGAAGAAATAAGCCTAGCTCCGGTAGTCACATTTAAAGTAGGGGATCAGCGTCCTGGGGAGTGCTGCTCTGGGGAGCCTGTGTCCCCAGGAGTGTGAGACTCGTGTGGTCGGGGAGTTACCCTGAGCATCTGACCAGTCATTTTTGGACTGAAGTCTCTTCTGGGCTCACGCCCACATCGTGCTCTTCCGAATTACGGAATCTGATCGCTGCACATGGGTGATCACGTATGCATGGATGGGGAGGCATACTTTCATGGTCTCTAATTTTCTGTAGACAAATCCTGGTTCCCGAGCTCCCCCCTGACTCAGGAAACTCCGGCTCCAGAGCAGGGCTGTCCCTTCCTTAGGCCCTCGGCTCCCTCCATGGAGCCGCCGCTGACCTGGCCTCACCTGGGACCACGTGCCCGCCCAGATGGCTCACGTCCCCGCCTGTCTGGGCCGTCAGGGTCCGGGCAAAGAACGGAGCTGTCTTTACGAAAACCAGGGTGACCAACTACCCTGGTTGGCCTGGAATTTTCCCAATTTTAGCGCCGAAGCCCTGCATCCTGGGACTGCTCTTAGTCCGGGAAAATCGGGATGCTTTGTCACCCTAAATACCCCCAAAATCATGCAGGATGAGGCCGGGGGTGGGGGTGGGGCGCTGACTAATACGTGGCATCTTGCAGGAGCCTGGTTATCGCACTCCTATCAACTTGTGCTAACAGGCATTTAAAAAGATAACCGTACATCTCACACTCACTCGAGGTTTTGCTACATGCTGACATATGGCCTTAGGAATTTTGAAAATGCACTTTCTTTTCCGTAACTCTGAAACGTCTGCCGGTCCCCGGGGTTAAGTCCTCTCATCTCCGTGTGGCCAGCACCGTGGCACTTCCCGCGGTGAGCGCTGGGTGGCGCTGTGGCTCCGGGAACTCGGGAGCCGCATTTTGGGTGGGCTTGCCCAGCTGTCCTTTCTGGTAAAGGTGAGGTGGCGGCCAAGTGATTATGCAGGGTATCGATGGCTTTCCTCCATTCGGAAGGCCGTGCATCTGGCCCCCATTTGCCCACAGCACAGGCGAGTCTGCAGCGGAGGCCCCGTGCCTGGCTGTGTGTGTCTCCGCAGTGGTGTGGACTCGGTCTTTCCCTCTCCTTCCCTTCCTGACTGTGTTTCCTCCCCGCCTGCCCTGCCCTGGGTGCGTCGGGGTTTTGGTTATCTTGCTGTCGTCCCTCCCTACTCTGATCTGACGCCTTTGTTCTTCTGTTCCTAGCAGCTAGTGTGGCCCACATGTCTGGAAATGAGGTTGGATCTCACTGGATCCCCTCAGATCATCCCAAACAGACGGATGCCCAGATTAGGACTCTGGGCACCCTGCATATAACGCGAAACAAAAATAAGTGAATGATCCCATTGTAAAGAAGAAAATACTCCTTTGCCCTAATTCCAGTCCCTAAGTTCCCCGAGTTAGCCCGCGGCCGAGAGAAGACCATTTGTCTCGTTAGGGACCTCTCGTGTGTGTGTGTGTGTGTGTGTGTGTGTGCGCACGCGTGTGCAGAGATGACTCTGCCTCTGCACCCGGCCGTTCCCGGTGGCCTGGGCCTCCTGTTCCTTCCCCGAGCCACCACTGCTCACCTAGAGCCGGAGGTGGGGATCCCGTTCCCTACGAGGCCGGCACACCCTCTAGTCCCGTGCTGAGCTGCTCCGGGGCGAGCTCTCCGTCCTGGCTACAGGCAGGCCCGTCGCCCTTCTGCTGGGAGTCCTGGGGACTGCACCTCGCTTGGCCCCTCGGGCCCACTAAGAACGGGTGGGGCAGTGCCCTGGCTCTGGGGCGTTTTTCCCCAAGCAGCCCCCCTCGCCCTGAATGTCCAGGAGAACCAGGACATCCGCACTATTTCTCACTTTGTTCTTGGAAGATTCTGGGTACGGTTAATACTAATTAATGACCCCAGCATCTTCAGGGGTAATGTTAATTGACCTTAGAGGGGATTGGTGTTTCGAGAAGGAGAGTTTGGGGTATTAGTTAAACAAATACCTATCAAGACTTTTTAGTTTTATGTTTCCACTGAGAGGCCCAGAAAAGTGGGTTCTGAGTCTTTGGTGAATTTCAACAAGCAGATGAGTACTTGGAGTTGCTCAGGTCCCAGGTAACTGTTTCTCGGTCCCTGTGCCTTTGTCTGGGCTTGGACTTGCGGGGACAGTGGCCTGAAACGCCCTTTCCACTTTGCCTCATCCAGACTGGCCACCTTCTCAAGCCGCACACCCTGTGCTAATCCGTCTGTCGCCCTTAAAGCTTCCTGTTTTCTGAGCCCCTTGAGCTTTTTGAGCCTGCTGATGATGTGCCGCAAAATAAAGTGCAAAACGCAGTCTTGGTGCAGAATAAACGAGGTGGAGGGGGGCAGGAGCCCCCAGAGTTGCGGGGGGACATGGAATGTTGAACCGAGCAAGCGGCCGGCGGCCTGTGTGGAGCCCCGAGGGCCACAGCCCCATTGCTCAGGTTCCCAACCGTACAATGCAAGGCGCGCACACGGAGGCCCTTCCTCTGCCCCCTCTGGTCCCCAGCCTGCTTGCCGACTGTGGGAGGTGGTGTTTCCTGAGGGTTGGGACTGGGACGCGTCCGTCCGACTGAACGAGGTCCCCTGGGTGGTGCAGCTTGGGTCACCCGGGAAATGTTCTGTCTGTAATGAGTCTCCTCGTGCTCTTGGCTTTTCAGGATGGACTTTGACGACGAGGATGGAGAAGGGCCCAGCAAATTTTCAAGGTGAGTTTACGTTCCTTGGAAGCCGACGGCCAGCCGTCACCGTGGCGGGGACACGCAGGGAGTTCAGTGTCTTCTGTCACTGAGCAAGCCGTTGTCTGTCGTCTGAGCCCCGGCTTGTCCCTCGTCCTGTGCCCGCGTTTGACCCGGGACAGGCAGCACCCCGGCCGACGTCACCGAGGGAGGATGCTAACGAGGTATTAGCTCTGTTGGCCCTTCAGATGGAACAGGGACCGCCGAGTTTTACAGACTCCTTTTGAAAAGACAGACCAGAGCTCAGGTTTAGAAAAGACAATCGAGATACGGCCTCTTTTCCTACCACAGACAATAAGGGGACACGTGAGGAACCGGGGTGTCCCCGTCCCGGATGCAAGCCCTAGGACTACACTGTGAGGGCCGCAGAGCCATTTGGCTCGCTGGCCCCGTGACGGCGTGGGAACCAGGCTCGGAGGGCTGACCTGAGTGCAGACCGTGTCCCGGAAAGGACAGTGGGCCGCGGGTGCTGGTGGTGGTCAGCGCATCAGGGCAGCCGCCTCTCGGCCCGTTCCTCTTTCTCTCTCCTTTTTTTTTCCCTTTTCTTTTTTGTGGTTTTGTTTTGTTGAAGTTGAGTAGGAGGTTTGGGAGTGTTGAGAGAGAGGCACAGATCATTCCATCGATCTTAGCGAAGTGCCCATCTGTACTCGGTCCACTCACGGAGCGGCCTTCCTGGATGTTCCTCCCCACCTCCGGCAGTCCTAATTCCTGGTTGCTGATGAACTTGAAAACCTGCCCCTGGTGATGGGTCCCTTCCTCTGCTGTCTGCACTTCAGTTTAGATTGACGGCCTGGTCCTTAGAAGAACGATGTCCGTGGGGCGCCCTGGGCCCGTGGACCTCCCCAGGCTGCTCATCCCATGGCAATGGCTGTCACTGAGCCCACTTCCTCCCCAAACCGGAGAGGCACAGGCGTCCCGTTGCCGTTCCCGGGCCTCCCGGAGCCTGCACGTCCATGGGAAACATACCGTGCACCGTCCTGCGCCTCAGCTCTGGGGGAGACCGCAGACAGGACACGGAGAATGCTCTGCTCCGTAACGACCTCGGAGCTTCTAATCAGAACAAGACATGAGTGTCGGTAACAGAAGCGTGGGGATGTCCCTCGGTGCCAACGGGGCCCCAGCTCAGATGCCACCTATTTCTTGGGAAAAGCTCTAACTGCAGGGAGCACTTTGTTGCTGAAACAGAACTAGCCTTGGGAATGAGGGCACGTGCCTCCCTGTCCTAGTCCGTGCTCACCCCACACAGCCTCCCTTCTAAGGAGATGATGACTCTTGATGTCTCTGGGTCAGGATCCCCCTCGAGATAACATTCCAGACCGGGTCGAGCTCAGGAAATGATGATTTCTGGGGTCTCAGGACAGACGGGGAGAGATGCGGAGTGACCTTCGCTTGACATCGAAGATTGGTGTGAGCGATGAAATCACAGTGCAGGATACAAGGAGCTCATTGTCTGAAGGCCCGTCATTGAGAAACAAACCCTGGCCTCTGGGCAATGGTCTCCTACGGCTGTCAGCAAGTCCGGTTTTACTTAGAGTTCAGATCGAGGCTTCTGCGGCCACAGCCTTCCCTCCACGCGTTAAAAACAAGAGGGGAGGACGGGGCGGGTTTGCAACTTACGCTGGTGCTTCTTTCTCGGTTGCGTCTGTCAGGTCCCGGGGTCGCACCCGTCTCCCGGTGGGGTGGCTGACGACCCGTCAGCCAGCAGGTGCACCTGAGCTGCTCAGGGTTGGGGCCGTGTGCACAGCACCCCCACCCTCCCCTGGGCCAGTGGCCGCTCCTGCCCCCGCCCCTCTGCTTACCATCAGCCCCGAGAAGCCCCGGGCGAGAGGGCGGCTGAGGTGCGGGCCGGCACCCAGCGCGGTTTTGTGCCTCAGAAGCTGACCAGGGCGCGGAGCCGTGCCTTCCATCCCTGACGTTCGTTCGGCCAGCTTTCCCAGCCTTCCTCGAGGGTGGTCTGAGACTCACTTGTCCTGCCCACCATCGGACCTCATGTCGCCGTTTGTCTTCAGGGCCTATGGCCCCAGTCACACAGGAAGCCAGTCCGTTTTCTTAGAGCGACGGCCAGTGGCTTGGATACGGGGGTGCCCACCCCCCCGGATGCAGGGCTGGGGGACCGGGCAGGGGCAGCAGAGGGGCGGACGCCCAGGCGGCTGGCGTTGAGCAGAGGACAGCTCCAGAGCGGCCCGAGCGAGGCCGGGAGCAGGGAAGGCGTGAGGCTCGATCCCGTGAGACAGGGAAGGGCAGCTGGACACTCACAGAAGGGAGCCCCTCTGCCGCGGCCAGTGGGCTCTCGTGCTCCTCCATCCCTTCCTCTGTTGGCGTCCTCTGAGTCCGCCCAGGGGCACCCCAGACTCTGGTCTCAGACGCAGCATTAGCCTCTGCGCCCCCCAGACGAGGAAGGGCCTGCGTGGGGGAACAGCCGGCTCCCCGGAGCCGCGTGCAGATAGGGGGACGTTGCAGCCCTGGGAGGGTTTGGCGGAGGTCTGCTGGAGGAGGGGAGGCTCCCGGGAAGGGGTGGCGACAGGGTGGGCTCCCTGCGCCCTGGCACCACAGCTGTTGGGCGTGCTGGGGCAGGGTCCCCGCACCGGGCGGCATCCGCTGTTGCAGCCCACGGGCCACGGGGACAAGGGCCTCGAGGGTGGTAGAGATGGGGGCCTGCGTGCCACAGGAGGGGCGTTTCGCCCAGAGAGGCCGAGAGGAGCAGGGGTGCAGAGCGACCTCTCTCCTGGAGCCGTGTCTGGGGAGGGCAGCCTGACCTCATGGGCGCCTCCGGGAGTCCCCGTTGCCTAGTCACTGGCCCGCACGGCAGAGGGTGACGAGCTCTCTGTCACCGGGAAAACCCATCACACACCAGAAAGCCTTCCTGCCTTGGGAGGTTGGTTTCAGTGGGTTGGGGTTAGGATTAGGGTCAAGATGCTTTGGAATGAAATCTGTTTCCGGTGGAGCCCGCTCTCTCTCCTCAGGCCGATGTGGGCCGGTCTGCTCTTCGTAGAGATGTTTGGAGCTCGTGTGCTTGATGTGGTTTTGGTGCCTTTCTCACCTTGTCTGGCTGCCCCCTCCTCGGCTTCTGTCCTGCAGAGATGAAACTTGACTTGCAGTGACAGTGTCCGGATAACAGCAGGACTTTGTTGGGGAGGAAATCATCTCTGGGGTCATCAGTCGTCCTGAGCTGTGTCTCTCTGGAAGCTGCCAGGCATTTCCCTCCCCCTTGATGCCTTAGCTGTCTTTGCCTCTCAGGCAGGGGCATTCTGGCTCCAGATCCAGGACCAGGGAGCACGCCATTGAGGAGCCTGGCTCAGGTCCTGCCAAGTCAGCACCTCTCCGAGTCTCAGGCCCCTCTTCCACAGAGGGTGGTTGGGGGGGTGGTCAGATGCGGTGATCGCTGAGGCCCTGGGGAGCTGGAAGCTGCTATATAAACAGGGAGGGGGGACTTCTTTACCCACTTTGGAACGGTGGAGAGGATCTTCCAGGGAGGGAACAGGCGTTCCTTGGAGCACGCGGGAATGCCTTGACCGAGTGCCCCTTTCTCCGTGATTGCCCCCACCTCCTTCCTGTGGCTGCCTCCCGTCTCCCCACAGTAAGCAAGCCCTAGCCAATCACCCGAGAGCCGTGTCTCCCGAACGGTGGGCGTCCTTCCCTGCATGGTGTTTGCCCCGAGGAGCGGGGCCCTGGCGCCACCTTCGGGAGTTTGCAGCACTCCTGGGGCTCAGCTGTCAGCTCGCGGTTCTCCCAGCTTTCCCTCCGGGATCGGGCAGCACCCCCACTTCTTGTGCTCCCCATTCCTCGCTGCTTCCCAGGCCGAGCCTGCCCTCCATCCAGCCTGCCCGCGCCTTTCTGACCCTGCTGGTCTCCTCCCAGAATACACCTGCTGGTCCCTCTGCCGGGTCGCGGCCCGCCTCTCCAGCGCCGTGACCCCCTGGGCAGCCGCCTCTGTCCTTTCTCCTTCTGCCCCGTGGTTTTTATGCTCCACGTGCCTTTCACAGCATTTAGCTCTCTCCAGGCTTCATTTCCACTGTGCAAGGCGCTGCCTCACCCTCCTGGCTAAGCCCCCGGCTGCCGGAGGACAGGAGTGGGCGATCTTGTCTCCTCTCGTCCCCTCCCCACGGTGCCTGGCTCAGCACTCCTCGGACGGAGGGGGAAGGTGCCCCCCGGGCTGCCGGGGTCAGCTCGCCCCAGCACCATGAGCTCTGCTGCGGGCCAGGCTTCCCCTGCTGGCGCGGGCAGGGGCCCTCAGTGTGCGCGGCTGGGGCAGGCGTGGGGTTGTGCCCAATGGCCCATCTGTTGCCCGGTTGGGAGGGTGGGTGTTCAGCCGACTCGGTACACGCGGGGCGGGCAGGCTGCCTCATCCACGTTGTCCCTTGTGTGCGGTCCGTGTCCCTCCTGCTCGGAGCCCCGGTGAAGCCCTAAATCCTGCCGCAGACGTCTCGTGTCTTTCCAGACCCTGTTCTTTAAACCCCAGTAACAGCTTCCTGCCAGGGTTGTGAAGCTGAGTTGGCTCTTACTCTCTTTCATCCTAAAGGTAATAATACCAAGATGCAGACATTCGACCGTCCTTCCTGCTAGTTTTTCATCTTAACACATCAGAGATTGAATTCGGTCATCCCTCACGGTGCTGCTTAGATTTTAATTGGCCAGTCGGGGTGAATAAGCCAGGGTGCACCTGTTCTCGGCAGTGGGTGTGTGGGGCCCGGAGCAGAGGTCTCCCTGTGGCATTGCCGCCCACTTAGTGATGGGAGGGTGGCGAGGCCACGCGGTGCTTCTCACGCGAGGGCCGGAGGAAGGCACACATCCCCGCGGACCGGACTCCACGAGCGAGCAGGCGTGTGCGAACGCGCCCGCCACGCGCAGATCCCGGTGTGCGGACGGAGCCCTGTTGGTTCACCTCCCGCGGCCTGAGCCGTCCGTGCTTGGAGAAGCACACTTGGGTGCGTGGGAGTGGTGGGCAGGTTCGGGACGCATTTCCAGGGGAGACGGGGCCCCGTGGCGGCCTGTGTGCCCCCCGCGCAGAGACAAAGGCCGACCAGGGCGTCTGAGAGCCGCCACGCCCGCGAACGTGCAGAGCACCGGCCGCTGGGAGGCGGTGTGGCTCTCGGTCCCTCGGCGCCCACGGATGTGCCCTGTTTTGTCCTGTTCGATGGTGACCCCCGGTCTGACGCGTCTCTTTCCCCCCGCCCTGCTCTTGTGCTTTCGGGAAGAGAGAACCACAGCGAGATCGAGAGGCGGCGGCGGAACAAGATGACGCAATACATCACGGAGCTGTCGGACATGGTGCCCACGTGCAGCGCGCTGGCCCGCAAGCCGGACAAGCTCACCATCCTCCGCATGGCCGTGTCACACATGAAGTCCATGAGGGGCACCGGCAACAAGTCCACGGACGGCGCCTACAAGCCTTCCTTCCTGACGGAGCAGGTACCGCGGTCTCCTGCGCGCGGGCCTTCCTCGGCTGGCGGCGTCACTGTGGGACGGGGACAGAGTAGCTGTCCCCGGGGTGAGCGAAGCGACGCGGGGACGAGGGGCGGGTTGAGGAACGGGTGGGATCGGGAAATTTCACTTCCTTCCTTCACGGCAGCGTTTGCGTGAACTTTGAGCCTTCTGCTTTTACGTGTCCCGTAAACCTTCGTGAGCCTCACTGTGCGCGTGTGTGACACGGAGCTGGTCCGTGGGACGCACGTTCTGTGGGGGTGGTGCTGACGCCAGGCCAGTGGCCGTTTGGGATGGCCGTGGTGATCACTGTGACAGGATCAGCTTGGCGGGCGCTCCGCTGGCCGGTGCTCTGGGCCGGGCCGGGGTCCTCCGTCTCCGTGCGTTTTTGCACGTACTCCAAGTACTGGTCCCTGCCGTGTAGACAAGGAAGCTGTGGCTTGGAGAGGGTCCGCCGTTGCCCGGAGAGTGTCCACGGACGGCTCGGCAGCCGGGCCGGGAGCCGGCGCAGGTGGGTTGGGCCCCGGAGTCACCCTCCTCACAGGTGGACGGGGCTTGAAGGGTCGGGAAGAGCAAAGACGCCCCATGGCTGGGGGCGGGGGTCGTATCTTACAGATTGTGCAAACCACTGCATGAACCCAAGGCCTGTGCTCTGTGCTCGGCCCTTCTGGGCGCCACGCGGAGGGCAGACCCACAGACGCTGTCAGCTTCGGTTGGCTCATCTCTGAAAGGAACGGGGCTCTGGGCCTCCCTGACCCCGAGGGCTTTGCAGGATGAACAGAAGGATGGATCTGGAAGTCCTTGGTGTGTGGTGGTGGGCGGGGGGACGGGCCGTGAGGCGGTCGTGGGACAACGTGCTCTGGGGGTGCAGGAGGGGCAGAGCCCCACGTGAGGGAGGATTTCGTCCCCAGGGCTCCCCAGCATCGCTGGGCTCTGAGGGGGCCCCAGAGCGTGCCCAGAGAGACGGGGAGCGGGGGCTTGACACGGGGGGAACGTGAAGGCAGGGCCTCGGGGGAGGCAGGAGCAAAAGGCGAGTCTGGAGACAGAACTGTCCGTTCTGCTGGAGCTGGGACCTGTTGGAGTCGGGGGTGAGGTTCGGAAAAAGGACAAGGAGAAGGAGCGGACACGGGCGACTGCCTGCCCTCTGGCAGAGGCGTCCTCTTCCGCCATCCTGGGGGCCATGGGGCGCCTCACCTCGCAG
Source organism: Leptonychotes weddellii (assembly GCF_054177405.1). NCBI lineage: Eukaryota > Metazoa > Chordata > Mammalia > Carnivora > Phocidae > Leptonychotes > Leptonychotes weddellii. The sequence continues at coordinate 125,279,466 of NC_138377.1, read as the reverse complement.
GGCTGAGGAGGTGTGGCTGTGCCGTGACCGGGAGGACCGGGAGCTTGGCGCCCAGCCCCGTCTCCCCCTCCGTAGGGGACGCAGGGGTCGCCCCCATCTCCTGTGGTTGTGGGGCTTACTGAGCACAGTGTAATCAAGGGGGGACAGAAACGTGTTACGTGCCCCCTAGCCACTGGGGTAAGAACAAGGCTTTTCGTCTGCTCTTAATTCACAAAAATCCTTCCGGGTCCATGTTTGAAATGAAGCTCCTCGTTCTTATGACTGAGGACTAGGAAGTGAGGAAGAAGGCAGTCGTGCGCGTCCCACGCGTCCAGCCCGTATTTCTCCCTTGGTTCCTTGGCACGTGGTTGATGTTAACAGCAGCTGCATCTATTAAGCCCCGACTGTGTCCTGAGCCCTTGCCAAGCCTCCACACATAAGACCTCATTTATTTTTATTTTGTTAATTGAATTGAATTTTATTTAAATTCAATTAACATATAGTGTGTTATTAGTTTCAGGGGTAGAATTTAGTGATTCATCAGATGCATACAACACCCCGTGCTCATTCCATCACATGCCCTCCTTAATGCCCATCCCCCAGTTACCCCATCCCTCCACCCCCCTCCCCTCCAGCAACCCACAGTTTGTTTCCTAGAGTTAAGAGTCCCTTATGGTTTGTCTTCCTCTGATTTCATCTTGTTTTATTTTTCCCTCTGTTCTCCTATGATCCTGTTTTGTTTCTTAAATTCCACATATGAGTGAAATCATATGATAGTTGACAAGACCTCATTTAACCTCACAAAATCCCACTGAGAAGAACCATGGGAAGAAACGGAAGCTGAGGACGGTAACGTGCCCAGAGGTGCACGGCTAAGAGCTGTGGATGAGAGCCTTCTTTTCCTCCAGAACCCACGCTTGCAAGCCTTCCTGTTGGTTTAACCAGAGAGCGGAGGCTCGGGACCTTGATCACGAGTGACAGGCTCCCAGAAGACAAACCTGGGGGTGGGGGTGGGGGTGGGGGTGGGGTGGGGGAGGTGGACAGAGGGGCCGTGATGAAGGTGAGGCTCCGTCCCGTAAACCTTCCCACAGCCCTCAGCCTCTGCCGCCGTCCTGCAGCTTTCCCAGACATCCTGCTCCGTGTTTTAGTCCTTCCTGTTGGAAGCTCTTCCGACACTGAAAATAAAACCGCTGACCCATTCTCTGAGCTAAGGGAGCGGCCCGGAGACACGGATCAGCAGAAGTGCAAAGCAAGGGAAATGGACAAAATAAACTTTTCCTTAGACAATGCTGTATAGTCTCCTTCCCCCGTAGGTTCCCAGGCAGAGGATGTAAGGATTCTGACCCAGCCAAGGGCTCAGAGCCCCCCAGATTCTGCTCACGAGCAGCAGGCCCCCGTTTTCTGATCTTTGGGTCCTTGCAGCGCCCTGGGGCCGGGCCAGTGGCGTCAGGGTCCCACCTTTTGCATGTGTGCAGCTGGTGCATAATTGGTGTTCCCCTGAGGCTTCTGTGCCGGGTGACATCTGAACAAAGGATTCCCAGCAAGGAGTGTTTGCCGACTGCTGACCTTTGTTCTTCGGAATGTCGTCCGTGTAAGGGGTGTCTGGAGACACACCTGAGGGCGCAGGGGCATGCGGGGGCGGGGGCATTAGCGCCTCAGGCCCGAGGAACGGAGCCCATGGCGTTGAGCTTGATGTGAGAAGGACGCCGTAGGCAGCCACACTTGGGCTGCATTCAGGCAAAGAAAAGACATCTTTTGACAAAGCTGACTTGGCTCCATTCACACCCCTCTGGGGATGATGGCAGGGCTTCCTGCTGCCCATTCATTGATTCCAAGCCGCTTTCTTCCTGCCTTTTCTGACAGTCATGAGCCTGGTGAGTCAGTGTGACCCCAGGGCTGGGGCCACTAACCTCTCTTCTCACTGTAAAGTGATACGGACAGTGGGCTGTGCCGGGCCGCCTCCCAGCATTGCTCCGTCTGTCCAGGAGTTCTGGACGTTTGACAGATGTGCTGATGTGAGGAGAGACTCTTGTATCCACTGCCGGCATTCAGCTGGGAGTGCAGGACGAGAGGCGGCGGGCATGCACTACCATCGTGGGGCAGTGGCTGGGAGACTGTCCTCGCTCTCCAGTCTCTCTTCCCCTTCCCTTCCTGCCACGTTTTGTACCGAGCACTGTGTGCTGGGCCTTTCTTGTGCAGTTTGAAGATGTAGGTGAGGCTGTTCACACCTCTGGCAGCCCGGCACATTCTGGTGATCACTCCTTGCTTTCCATCCCCGCCGGGCTGGAAGTTTCCTCTCTCCCTAAGAGAGGGCTGGTTAAATCAGGGCCAACAGTGTTTACAGTAGCTGAATCTTAGAGCTAGGACAAGCTTTGTGCATTTTAAGCTTATTTTTCAATTATAAAAATCAGAGTTTCTAAAACTATTTTTGTGTCACAGTGAGGGAATAAAAGTTGAAGGTTGCTGATATGAAAATTTAATTAGACTGGGTTTGTCCGTGCTCTGTCCTCATCTCGATCTTTTCTTCCCAGGAACTGAAGCACCTCATCCTCGAAGCAGCCGATGGATTTCTGTTTGTAGTCGCGGCAGAGACAGGACGAGTGATTTACGTGTCTGACTCCGTCACCCCCGTTCTGAACCAGCCCCAGTCAGAGTGGTTTGGGAGCACCTTGTATGAACAGGTGCATCCCGATGACGTGGAGAAGCTGAGGGAGCAGCTGTGCACCTCAGAAAACTCGATGACAGGTCAGTGTGGCTCCCTCCATGAGACTGTTTGACCCTGGACAGAAATGTCTTGCAGTAAACAGATCAGGAAGCTGGAGGTCAGAAAAAGTTGCCTAAAGGTGAGGGCATATATTTGATTCGGCTTGTGCAATGGCTTCATTTACCCTGGAACTTTTGAAAAATTCATTTTTTTTTTTAAAGATTTTATTTATTTGACAGAGAGAGCGAGAGAGCACAAATAGGGGGAACAGGAGAGGGAGAAGCAGGTACCCCGCCAAGCAGGGAGCCCGATGCGGGGCTCGATCCCAGGGCCCTAAGATCATTACCTGAGCCAAAGGCAGATGCTTAACCATCTGAGCCACCCAGGCGCCCCTGAAAAATTCATTTTTAATACATGAATTTTTTTAATTCATTTTTTTTTTTCCCCGTGTTTTACCTGCAATTAGGGGATGTTGTCACTAGGAGGCGATATTGGTACATTAGCCAGAACCACATATTCTGTGATAAGGTTTATGCCTTAAGTGTTGCATTATGTGTGATCCTGATCATGGTCGTTTATTACCTAGGCTTTAGTTTGCTGCCATGGAGTTCCTTATTGCAACATTTAAATAAAGCCCGTTTTGCTATAATGCAACATGCATGTTCCTGGCAATCACTGCAGTATACAAACTCTTGAAATAAAAACTGCAGGGCTTACGGGGAAGAAATGGGTTAGGACCACACAGTCAAGAATGAATCACCGACAGAGAAAAACAAGAATAGGAACCTAGTAGAAATGGGAGCATAATTTTATACATTAAATGCTTAAGAAATTCATAAATATAAGCATAACTATGGCTCTGGACCTTGAGGCTGGCGTGAGATTTACTCGTGGAGGTGAGTCCTGGAAGGGTTGCCCCTTGTGTGTTTTTGTGTGGTGGTACAAGGATAGTCCTGTGAAGTTAGACGTCAAAAGAGAGTTGTAACAGCAGATACGGATGGGGTGACTCATAACACATGACAACCTGGGGCTGGCAGGTGTCCGAGGTGTGTGTGTGTGTGTGTGGTTCCGTTCGGCTGGGTGCACTTTTCCGTGTGTAGCGCTTCTTGCGGACAAAATCACGCATAAGCAGACACAAAATTCACATTATGCTCAGGTTGTTTCCCCCATCAGTTGCTCACATTACAACACATTTGCATTTTCTGAACAAGTGTTGGAGTAGGGCTGACTGTGCTGTAATATTTGCATTCCTCTGTATGGTGGATATATTTGTGCTGTCAGGCCCCTGCCATATCGAGAGCAGCTGGGTCTGCATTTACTTCTGTGTCTGCCCACAGAGCCTCCCTCAGTGCTCTGCACATAGTAGGCGTTCAGCTGAAGCCTGGTGAATGAGTCAGTGCTTTGCTGATTGTATGAGTCTGCTTGGGCTGCCGTAAGACATACCACAGAACGTGGCCTGAACAGCAAAAATTTATTTTCTCTCAGTCTTGGACTCTAGAAGTCCAAGATCCAGATGTTGGCGGGTTTGGTTTCTCCGGAGCCTCTCTCCTTGCCTTGTCGGCATCACCTGCTCGCTGCGTCCTCACGGGTCTGCTTTGTGGCCGGGCGCCCCTGATGTCTCTCTCCTCCTGTAAGGACACCAGTCACAGGAGATGAGGGCCCCACTCTCATGGCTTTATTTAACGTGGATCATCTCCTTAAAGGCCCCATCTCCAAATGCAGTCCCGTTCTGAGGTTCTGGGGGTTAGGGCTTCAATATACTGATTTTGAGGGGACCCAGTCCAGCCCATAACACTCCTGATGAGACGGAGCTGAAAGTTTCCAGAAGCGACAGAGTACAGCTGTTTCTGGAGATGCTGGTAGCGTTCTCGGCATTGGCGTCAGTGACGTATTAAGAGGAGGGGGAGGGCGGGGGGTTCGGGTGTGAGGACGGGGTCTGTGCTGTGCTCCCCTCGTGTCTTTGTAACCGTGACACCGGGCCCAGCACGGAGCTCCATGCGTAGGTCGAACGACGACGCTAAAACAGACTCAGACACGCTCTGCTGTCCCAGCCTTGAGCCGAATTAGAGAGCTCCATATAGAAATTTCTAAGGAAGACACCTTACAAAGTTAAGCATTCCAGAGGGATGTGAAAAGGAAAATAAATAAATTTAGCTGTTGACAGCTAAAATCGCCTTTTCCGTAAAGAGCCGTCTTTCCCTAGACTTCTGTGTCTGACCACAGGAAGTGGCTTTGTGAAACCCAGTCCGGAGCCCGGGCTGGGGCAGATGGCGGCGGGAGTGATGGTCACGGGGAGGTCAGGCTCTGGCCATGGGTTTAGCTAACTGACTCACTGGAGCGGAGTGGACCCTTCTGCCCATGGGAAGCTTTAATGGCAGAGTTTAAAGGGACAGTGTGAACCCCATTTGGCCAGAGTGTCCTCGGGGTGGGCCCTGGACGGTGGCCCCAGCCGCCAGAGCTCGGGTAGTGGAGGCATTCCCCCAAGAAGACAGAAGACCTGCTGGACGGTGACCAGCGAGGCCTCTGAGCTTCCTTCCGCTTGAGCTCCTCTTACGAGGAGCAGGGCAGGCTGGGGAGGGGTTCCTGTGCTCAGGGAGGAAGAGAGGACTGGTTCTCCCAGGGCTGCAGAGGTGTGAGGTGACTCCCAGCACATACAACCTAAAAGCTCGTAGACCCAGTGGGGAGCTTGGAAGAGCTCAGTGCAGCGGGGAGCTGCGGCTTGGACGGGCTTCGGGTTTCGCGGGCGCTCAGGACGGGGGCAGGGGCTGGGCTCTCCAACCAGCCAACACGTAGCTGTACTAAAACTCAGAATAACAAACCTCGGGGATGACATGATGCCTCTGGTCATTGGACTGGAGTCTCAACCTTCTGTCTCTTCATTGCAGGCCTGGCAGGCAGGGCCGTGGCCCCCCCAGTGGGGGTCAGGGTGGGAGAGTGTGGGGCAGGGGGCCGGGCCTCATCCGTGGGACCTGCAGGTGGCCTGCACTGGCTTGCGGGGCGTTGAGTGGGCTCGGCAGGAGGGGACAAGTCGCCCCATGATGGCGGCGGGCCCACACACTCCCGCTCTGGCGGGGCCCCCGGGGAGGGGTGCTTGCGCAGAGTCGCAGGTCTGTGGCTGAGGTACCGGTGGAGTTACCTGTCCCCGCTGCAGAGGCGGGGATGACGTGTTGTGGGGGGCATCCTGCGGCGGCGGGGGCCGGGCTCCGTCTGCCGGGGTTCATGCAGGCGGGGAGGGTGGAGCCTTCACCCACAGCAATGGTGCTGATAGAGAAGAAGCCGGGCAGGCAGCCTGAGGCCCTGTTCTGAGTCTCCCTTCCTGACCCTCCTTCCCCTCCTCCCCGCCCAGGAAATTCCCAGCTCCCATTCTCCACTCTTGCCCATGGCCCCCGTGTAGAATTGAATGCACTGATTCAAGAAATGGGGGGAGCTGGAGGAGAAGCTGGAGGATGAAGAGTTACGCCCCGGGCCACGGGCCCCGTGGCACCCCCCCCCCGTGGGCCTGCTCGCTGGCTGGCAGGGCCCATGGAGAGACGGGCGGCATCAGCCCCGGACGCTCAGGAACGAGCATGTTCCTTCCCCAGGACTTGGATGGGCGGTGGGCCGAGGTGGGCATGGCTGAGGTGCTCTCGTCATGGCTCGTGAGAGCCCCACGTCTCTCAAGGGCTTATCTTGGCAGGAGCTGAAAGGGACCCGCATCTGAAGCTGAGTAACTCTGCTCGTAAACCTGGAGGCTCTGTCCCCCAGCACCTGGGGACAACGGGACTCTCCGTTCGTAGGCGTGATCGGAACGTTGAGGACATGGGATTCTAGAGGGTCCTAGGGGCGGGTCACCAGGTGGTGGTGCCTTCCTCCCAGAGATGAGAGGTGGAGAGGGAGAAGCAGGCTGCCCACCGAGCAGGGAGCCCGACGTGGGGCTCGATCCAGGATCCCTGAGACCATGACCTGAGCCGAAGGCAGACGCTCCCCCAAAGGGGCCACCCAGGCGCCCCCAGAGACCTCTACGCTTACAGAAAAGTGGCTGAGCAGCCAGCTTGGGTTCAAGTGACGGAAAACCAACCCCAGTTGGCTTGAGTGGAAAAGGAACTCTATCGGCTCACGCCCCTGGGAGGGCCTTCCGGCTTCAGGCACAGACACTGATCAAACACTGCTAACAGTCATTCCTCATTATCCGCGGCTTTGCACTTGCAAATTTGCCTCTTAGCAAAATTTGTTTGTAACCCCAAAACCAGTGTGCAGGGAGCGTTCGCGGGCATTTGCACCCGTGTGTGGGCGGGGGTTGGGGGGTTGAGGACTGGAGTCACGGGTGCGCACTTTTCTAGCCAAGGTCAAACGAGATGATGCTCTGCCCTCTGTTCCAGCCCTTTTTCGCTGGAAATTAGCACTCTTCTTCTAGTGTATTTCGTGCCTTGTTGTTTGCATTTTTCTGCTTTTTGATGGCGATCTTGCAATTTAAAGTGACCCTCGAGTGCTGGTGTTTGAGTGCAGGGGGCGGTCGTGTGTCCGAGCAGCTTCTCAGACGTGGGGCACGGTGCCGATGGCTGGCAGTTTGGGGGTAATGGAGAACAGCATCCGGTAAGGTGTCTTTACGCAGAAACACACCTAAGACACGGTTCTGTATCCATGGGGTGACAACCGGGCTGTGTCCGGAGGCTGGCAGGACCCCGTCTTCCCTGCAGCAGCGGCTCAGTGTTTGCAAACTTGGTGTTTGCCGCGACGATAAAACCTACCTATGGTAGGTAACAAGAATCGGCTGGACGTCTTCTCCCCATCTCCTAGCTTTGTTAGGCATGCTGATGTACAGAACACTGCACATACTCAGTGCGTACACTTCGATGAACGTGGACATATGCGTGCATCACGATACCGTCACCACCGTCAGGGTGCTCAGCATGTCCAGCAGCGCCGGAAATTTCCTCGTGGTTTTTTTGTGGCTTTTTTCTTCCCTCCCTTCCTTCCTTCCTTCCTTCCTTTTATTCTTTCTTTTCATTCTTCTCTGTTTTTGTGGTAAGAACACTGGACATGAGCTCTATCCTCGTACCGTGTTTCAAAGCACGCGTTTCTGCCTTGTCAACCACGGACACAGTGTTGCCCAGCAGACTCTAGAACGTATCCACCTGGCATAACTGGAATTTTGTACCCAGTAAGCACCACCTCCCCAGTTCTCCATCCCCCAGCCTCTGGAAACCGTCCTTCTGTTCTCTGCTTCTGAGTTGACTACTTTAGATTTCTCCAGAAGGGGAATCATGCAGTGCTTTTTTGGAGACAGGCTCATGTCACTTAGCGTAACGGCCTCCAAGTTCATCCATGCTGTTGCAAACGATAAGATTTCCTTTTTTTTTTTTTTTTAAGGCTGAATGATATTCCATTGTACGTGTATACCACGTTTTCTGTGTCCGTCTTATCTGTTGGGGGCATCAGGCTTGTTTTTGTATTTTGGCGGTTGCGAACATGGGGTGCAGACACCTCTTTGAGATCCTGATTGCAGTTCCTTTAGGGCGGACGCTGTACCCAGAAGGGGGATGGCCTGGGCTGGGCGGATTCTCAGGCAGGCCCTCCTCATCCAGCAGAGGTGTTTCTTAGCAGCTCTGAGCTTTTACTACCAGCTCAGCAACACCGGCAGAAACAGACTGCCTTCTCTGGGAGCTCCAGCAAATATCCCAGGACCGGCTCCCTGGGCTCTGCGTGGGCCACCCGCCCCGCCCTGCCCAGTTACGGTGCCGAGGGAGTCTCAGCTAGGGGGTGAGGCCAGGTCTCTTCCCCAGGCGCGTGGGCCTAAAGGTTAGGGGGAGGTGACTCCCCATGGGAAATCGGGGCCCTCTCACTGATGGGAGGAAGGCTTACTGGCCGGCTGGGAAAGCTGGCCTCCGTGGTGTTAGAGGTGATCCTTACGGGAAAGAATGGGGCTTTCTACGGGATGCGGAGCACATTCTCATCTTCCAGGGAATGCTTGGGATATTTGGGTTACAGGCTCCTGAGTTGGAGGTGTGGAAGATGGGAGGGATCAGATAAAAGTTCAGGGGCCGGTTTGCTGCGGAAATATTTCTTGTGCATGTCTGAGTGACCCGGGCCCCAGCCCACATGCTCTGGGGAAGGAGGGAAGCTGAGGAGAGGCCCAGAGCTTTCCAGGTGATCCTGCCCTGAGGGGTGGGGTTCAGATGGCAAGCAGCACAGCGAGCTGCCCGAGGGAGCCCAGAGGGAGCGAGGTCTCTGTGTCTGTGGCCTTCCCCCAACTCCCCCCTCACCCCCGCCGAGGCCGCTGAACTCCGGCAGACCTTGATCCCGGGGAGCAGAAACTGGAGACCTCCCATCCGGGACCTGGAGCGCTGCCCTGTGTAGGAAGTGCCCAGCTCCCCAGCTGGGCCTCGGGTGTGGAAAAGGGTAACCCGTGGACTGTAAGGAGCCAGGTTTGTTTGGCCCATTACCCCCCACACCGCACCTCTGTGCTCCGTTCTTCCTTTGTTCAGAGAACTGGGTCAGCATTTTGGTTCAATATAGGGAAAAACTTTGCAATAGTTAGCACTGTGTGGCGCTGGAGAGGCCTGTGAGCCAAAGCAGGGTGAATTCTTCCCTCCTTCCATACTCCCCCTCCCCTTCCCTCTCCCCTGCCCCCCCTCTACCCCTCACTTCTCCCCTCCTTTCCTCCCTTCCTCCCTTTCTTTATCCAGTTGCTAATTCATTTAACCATTTATGTATCCATTCAACAAATACCTGTTTGCACAGCCAAGGAAAGGTCTTGTGGGATGCAGCCTGTCCTTCCCCACCCCAGACAGGAGTTCCCAGCTGCTGCTGAATGAATGGACCCCCCACCCCCCCTAGCTGTTCCAGCCCAGATTCTTTGTGATAATCTGGGGAGAGCCCGGGCCATGTGGGTCTCTGAGGGCTCCGGCCGGAAGGCCCCTCATGCATGAGTCACAAGTCCCAATCAGCTGTGATTAAGCTCCCCATCTCCCAGAGTCCAGAGATGCTTTCAGCCTTGGGTCACAGGACTTGGCTGGGCCCTGGTCTGGGCCCAGATAGCAGCTCATGAGAGCGGGCCACCGGGGACCCCCGTTCAGGCGGCTCTGCTCATTGACCTGTCATCATTGTTTCTGTGAGGCACTCAAGCTGGTCATCTGCTCCAGTCTCCCTGCTTGTCTGGGAGAGGAGACACCTGCGGGACTCTGGGTGCATTTTGCTTTTATTTCTCATTCATCCTAACAGCGAAATATTAACAACTGTAATGAACGCTCTTACGTTTTTTCTTTTTTTAAAGATTTTATTTATTTGACAGAGAGAGATACAGCGAGAGAGGGAACACAAGCAGGGGGAGTGGGAGAGGGAGAAGCAGGCTTCCCGCGGAGCAGGGAGCCCGATGTGGGGCTTGATCCCAGGACCCTGGGATCATGACCTGAGCCGAAGGCAGATGCTTAACAACTGAGCCACCCAGGCGCCCCAAGCGCTCTTACGTTTTTATATCACTTTTTTTTTCTTTTAACCACTTTAGTGGATATCAACCCTGCTGAGCATTAGAACCAATCACACGGGGAGATGTGACAGTTAATCCGCTCAGGCTCTGGGGACGATGCTGGGCACGATTACTCTGGAAAAGCTTCCCGGGTGGCTCTGATGCACAGAGTTGGACTGAGAACTGTTGCTCGCGTGGCCTCATCACAGTCCCGTGCGGGGGCCTGTTGACCCCAGATCGCAGGAGAGGAGCGTGAAGCTCGGGCTCCCCGACAGATGCCCAGGGCCACACAGCTAAGGCCAAACAGGTGCTACAAAGTGGAGCTCGTTGTCGATGAAGACAAGCTTTTGTGTCTTTGGGGGCATCCGGATACAAAGAAGCCTCAATAGCCTCGGCATGGCCTGGCCAGCCAGTCCAGTCAAAGTGGCCCAGCCCAGGATTTTGGGGCCCCTGACACAGGGGCCAGGCAGGCAGCCGTCATGGGGTTCAGGGCATACGGATGGTGAATGGTGTCAGAGCCCACACTGGGGTCCCTCGCCCCAGGGGCCTCCGGGGTCCTGCGTGATCTCGTGCAGTGGTTCTCAGAGTGTGATCTCTGGTCTCGCTGCCTGTGAACCTGTCCGGGATGCACATTCTTGGCGGGAACCTGATCTACTGGATCAGGAGCTTGGAGGGCCCAGTAATCTGTATTTTGACTCACCTCCACGTCGTGCTGATGCACGCTTGAAGTTTGAGAACCGCCGGTCTGGGGCCGCTGTCCTGGGACTCGACCCCACGTCACCTGGACTGAGTCCACTTCTGTTTGCCCTTGTCATCTCTGACTGTAACTTTCATCTCTGACTGTAGCTTTCCTCCTCAGAAAAGTGGGACTGTAAGGCTTTGTGAAATGTCCTATTTGTCCTTGGAAGGTAAAGCCTGGTAAGATCTAGTGGCGTGCTCTGTGGGCCAGCAGCACCTGCACCTCTGGGAGCTTTGTGGAAATGCAGAACCACAGGCCCCATCCCAGGGGGCCTGACTCAGCACCGACATCTTAATGAAACCCCCCCCCAAAGGATTTATATGCACATAAATGTTTGAGAAGCTTGCACTAAAGAATTCAGCAAGGTGTGCTGGGGGCTGGCAGCAGCTGGGGCGGGGGCCAGCCTTCAACTGCCTGCCAGGCGCTGGCTGGAGGTCTCGGGCAGGGCCAGGCATCTGGGAAGAGCCGTCTGAGGACGAGTGCTCTCTGGAGCTTGCTGTCCTCTCCTTGCCCCCCTCGCCGGCCCTGAGAACAGCCCACACCAGCCCCAGGACCTCGCTCTGCAAGTCCACACATCACAGACTCGCCCCCGGGATCAGGAGGAGGTTTGCAGGGCTGGCAGCTGGCATCCTCCAGCGCAGAGCGGGAGAGCAAGGCCCTGAGGGCTAGAGGACCCAGGCTAGAGCAGAATTGAGCCCATGCTCACGATGCCACGGAGCCTGGCGGGCATGGCCTGGGACATGCGTGCCTGGGAAAGGTCTCAGCCCGTTCGGGACACTTCGCAGAAGAGGGTGAGGACCAAACGGTCGACCTCAGCCGTGCTGTTGAGTCCTTCGGGGGAAGAATGGCAGGCAGATCATTGGTCCCTCAGGAGTTGTGTGAACTGTGAAGCCCACCCCTGCCGTGTCAGTTCTGGAAAAAAGACCGTCTCTTTCCAGCTGTCAGTCATGAAGGTAACTTCATGAAAACCATACTTGCAAATAGATAGCTTATTTTCTTTGCAACACCCGGGCTTTGTCCTTGGACCGATGCCAGAGTCTGAAATCCAAAACATGCTCGGCAGTCCATTTCTTGCCTTATTAGGCAACACACATAAATGAAGCAAAAAAAAAAAAATCCTGATTTTATCTGAGTCAGCTATTAACGGTGTTATTGAGTTTCTGTTGTTTGAAATAGAAATAAAGTGTCTTAGTGGCAAGAAAAGCATGTTTATTTGATTTTGGCCCCTTGGAAATTGCTCAGTGGTGGAGCAAACACTCGGGCCACCGCAAAAAGCGTTTGGAGTTGTGTTGCCCGAGGTGCTCGGTGTACGCACATGAGGGTGAAGCCTGAGAATCATAGGCTGGTGATTTTTCATATCGTCACGGTGACTTTCCCGCTAGAAACTGCAGCCTGCTTAGATCTCTTATTCCCGATGTTGCTTGGGCGCCAGTTCAATTCTTTCTCGTGGCTATTTATATAACCTGCCTTGTTTTGCTTCACTTCATATGTAGCATGCTGAAGCTGCCGGACTGTTTGTCTTTTGCTCTCATATTTTGTGTGGGAAGATATTTCATGAATCTGGATGGATTTCCAGCTCGGGCTGCTGGGTTCAGGATCACTCTGGTGTCCCAGCAGATAAATGAGTGGGAGCAGAGTCCGTGCGCGTGCTCTCCAGGGGGACTCAGGGGTGAGGCCGGGGTGGGCTTGGGGGCTTGGGGGCTTGGGGAGGCAGCTGGGAGTGGTGGAAGGGTCCCCGCACTGGGAGGCAGAGGGACCTGGTGCCAGTTACAGTTCATGGCCCTTGACTTTGGGTGAGTGCCTTGACCTACCCCGGGCCTCAGTTTCCTCATCTGTAAGTGCAGGCGGCGCTACGTCCCCTGCAGGACTGCCCTGAAGCGTGCATGAATGACCCATGGGATGGTGTTAATGAGGGTGTTTGGCGATTGTAGAGCTTTCTTTCACTTTCTAATAATTGAGAATCCTATTTAAACACTGGTGGGCTTCCAAAGTGTCCGTCTTGCTCTGCTGTATGTTCTTATCCCTCTAAAATGTGTCTGAGGATCTTGGCACTGTTGCCAAGGGAAGTTGGGTAGACTTTGAGCTGTCTTAGCTTTGCCCAGTGATCACGGCACAGCATTCCCCCTTCCAGCCCGTGCTGGACAACATCACACGTTCAGGAGGAGCAGAGGGGCGTGCCGATGCGCTGACTCTCTTTCCCTTTTGCATGCGTGCATGCATTCATGCATCCATCCGTCCAGCACGTGTGTACTGAGTACTAACTCACTTTGTGCGGGTGCTGTGCTGAGTGTTGAGGATGTAGAGCTCTGGGTGGTGCAGTCTGGCTCTTGGGGAGTTGATGGTTTAGCAATGAAGAGACACGCCAAAGAAATAATCACATAGAACATGTATCACACGTCATGATGTGTGTTAGGCAGGAAAAGTCCATAGGGCATTGAGAACAAGTAATACGGGACTGGGCTTGTCTGGCAGGTGGGACGGGGCCCCTGGGAGTGTGTGAGGAGCTGAAGGTGGCCGGTGGGACATGGTAGAGGGTGGGGAGAGTGGATGCTCATTCCCACGGCAGTGAACACCAGAGGAGTCCCGTGACCGAGCTGCGGAGTGCAGAATGTGTTGTAGGGGGGCCGGGCCGGCTGGGGGAGTCAAGGCGGTGAGGGTGCTGATGGTGTGCAGGGGAGACGGTGCGCGGGGGCTGGGGCGCTGTAGGATTCTGCCCTCAGCACAAACCGGGCAGCTGAAAACCACAGGAATCGATCCTCTCACGGTTCCAGAGGTCGGACGTCTGACATCAGGATGTCAGCAGGCTTGGTTCGCTTTGTAGGCTTTGCGGGTCGTCTGTTCCGTGCCTGTCTCCTGGTGTCCGGGGGTGGCCGGCATCCTGAGGCTCCCTGCTCTGGCTGCATCCCTCCCGTCTCTGCCTCGGCCACACACAGCGTTCTCCCTGTGTTTCCGGGTCCAGAATGTCCTCCTGTCTTCAGGGCCCATCCCTAATCCAGTCCGAGTCATTTTATTTTATTTTATTTTTTTTTTAAAGATTTTATTTATTTATTTGAGAGAGAATGAGAGAGAGAGAGAGCATGAGGGGGGTGGTCAGAGGGAGAAGCAGACTCCCCGCCGAGCAGGGAGCCCGATGCGGGACTCGATCCCGGGACTCCAGGATCATGACCTGAGCCGAAGGCAGTCGCTTAACCAACTGAGCCACCCAGGCGCCCCCAGTCCGAGTCATTTTAATCTATGTCTACAAAGACTCTATTTCCAAGTGAGGCCATATTTGCAGGTTCTAGGGAGACATGCATTTTGGGGCGCACTGTCCAACCCAGTGCAGGGATAGTGGGGACTCGGGGTTCTCAGGCAGCACGACCAGCGGGGAAGCTGGTCCACTCCCTGTAGCTCTTTCCCTACCCAAATAACGTTAAGAAAGCTGATTATGGAGGGTCCTTGGTGACCCTTTCTCATGGCCCCGTATTGTCTCTGACGCATCTCTTCTGCCAGAAATGCGTTTAACTGTGGCGAGAGTCGGCAGCTCCTCTTCCGTGGCCCCAACTTGCCATGTTGAATCGGGCCACAAAACGCACCCCTTCCGTGGATGCATTTGCATTAACTGGTGGGTGCCTGTGGACCCATCAGCCCGTGTTTGTGGATCAGCCTGTGGACGTGGCTGCGCTGCAGGATGCGCTGTGTGTGCCCGGCTGGGAAGCAGGGGTGCCCGGTGCTGTCTGTTCCGTGTGACTGTGGGCTACCAGGGTCACAGCCCCAGGGCTGAGTCCCCCAGGCTCCTCCCCATCCTCACGCGGTGCTCACTCAGGGCTGAGCATCACGGATGGCGCGTCATGTCAGCTCCCCAGCCCCCTGCTTCCTCACCTCCACCCCCCACCCCGGCTGCACCTGCTGATGCTCGTCCTCCGTGGGCAGGGGGCTTAGGCCTGCCCAGGGTGGGGGGTGAGGAGCGCACTCTCTCCCCTGCTTCTCTGCACCTCTTGGATCTGGTGGGACCGGGAAGTCGGTCCCCCATCCAGCTCCGGCGGGGGCATTTAATTTCTGAGAAGTGTTCTTCTCCTGGGTTCGCCCCGCTTCTCACGCTCACTCCAGCCCCTCGCCTGCTTTCCTTCTGACTCAGTTCACTGCCTGATGCCTGGGTCCTGCCTCGGGCCAGACCTGCCACTTGGCACTGTCTTCGTGGACAGAAGCAGAGCCAGACACAGTCCAGAGCCAGGGCCAAGGCCGTTTCGGCAGAGAACACTGGAAGGCCGCCACCGTCGGCTGAGGGCAGGTTCAGAGGCGCGGGGGTCAGGGGCGAGGCAGAGAGGAAGGGGGTGGTGCTGGGATGCCCGAGGTGGGGAGGCAGGGGCACGCAGTGGACAGCTGACAGGCGAGCGTAAGTTTGGCCCCCAGCTTGGGACCTGGCCTGCTCTGGTCCAGCTCTGCCTGTCTCCACGGTACAGTCAGTTTCTGGATGGAGGGCTTAGTAGCAGGTGTCGTTCTGGCTGGTGCTGGGCGCTGTGCCTCGTTTCCCGAGGCTTCCTTCGTAGCTGGACCGTGACGTGAGGGCATGGCACCCTGTCACACCACCGGGCCCAAATCCCTTTCTCTTGTTGTCCTTGTCTCCCACGTCTGAGGACTTGGCATGGGTGGACCAGAGCAACAGCTCGTCGGGGCCAGGGGTCTAACTCTGGAGTGTGCCGGGCTCTGCAAGGCTTGACGCGCTAGTGGGACCGAATGACTGGATTTTCCGTGGGTCACGGGGCACAGCTCTGTGCCAGAAGTCCCAGAGGGGCACGCAGCCTCCTTCAGAGTGGGGCTCGAGGGGAGCAGGGACACAGCCACTTCTGTGAGCCTGATGCTCACCGTGGGTAAGTCGGGGAGCCCTTCCTCCCGAGCTGTGTAACTGATCCATCAGGAAGCCGCGTGGAGGAGGGGGCGCGGGGCTCTCCAGTGTCCAGGAGGAGAAGCACCTTCTGGCGGCTCCTGAGAGCCGTGAGGGTGTCCTGATTAAGGGAGGGACGAGGTTAAGTGCTCCCAAATGGGTCAGTGTTGATATTTGCCATCCCCTTATCCACGCGTGCCTTGGGCTTGGGGACTCTCCATCTGGCTTTAAGTTCACCCGGAGATTTCACCACATCCACGAACCATGGGTGCGTTCCTTTGTAGTGCTAAGAATCACCTCCTCGAGATCTGTGCTCCGTGTTCTCATCTCTACCGTGGCTCTTCTTGAAAAGAGCAACATCCAAGTAGTGCTTGAAAAGCAGCAGCTTTGTAATAAACAAGTGTTTAAAAGCCCCAGCCCCTAAAACAGTGGTTCTCAATCTAGGCACACATCAGGATTTTATTGGCTCTTTTAGAACTTCGATGCCAGAGCTCCGGACTGTTTTTCTGCATTCGACCCTGTTGTGGTGAAGTCCAGGCGTCTGTACTTTAAAAACAGCCCTGATGATCTCAGTGTCAGCCAAAGATTGTGAACTACTGTACCCCCACCAGAAAAAAGACCCACAGAATAAAAGAGTACAGCCCGATCTGTTTTAGAGCAGGACAGAAATTTCAGCAAGGTCAAAATAAAAAAGAAACAAAATGTAACAATGTCATCAGTCAGCAACACAGTTTGACAAATGAGCAGCGTGAGCTTTTAAACCCTCCTTGCAAGCCTTGAATTCTTAATGGACTATCTTTTGTCCTAACTCTGATGCCGGAGAAGTAAATAGACAAAGACTTTTTTTCTCTGTCTATAAAAGGAAACGATAACAAAAATAACCTACCAGTAGGATTGTTTTTAGGCAGATACAATTATTTTGAGTTACTTTAGGACGAATGAAAAGACAAATGGAATCATTGCTTCTTCCTGGTATGATGCAGGTTTTAGTAATATTCTCACGTGATGACTGTATTTTGTAATGCTTTGGTTAAAAATAACTGGATTGCAGAAACTCCAGCAGGATCAAGAAAATTAAAATAGTTTCCTTCAGCCTCACTAAAAAAAGAGCCTATTTCTCTCTGAAATGTCATGACTCACACCCAATGGTGAAATAAAAATGCACATATAGCAGTGATCTTTCCTGTTTATTGCTTCCTCAGTAGAAGCTAATTGAGGAAAACATCTGTATTCCGTTTTCCCTTTATTTTTATAGATTCTTTTCTTACACACCAATGCAAAGCCTCGCCTGCCAGACGTTTACTCAGGCAGCGATCCGACGGGTGGCTTTCAGTTTCCCCCTTTCTGTTGATGACAGAAATCAGTCTCAAACGAGCTGTTTACAATGTCATTCTTTAACCTTGGGTTGAGTGCACACATTCTGAGGACCTGGACTGAGAGCTCCACGTCGGGGGGACCTCAGACCTCGCACGGGTCAGCTCGTCTGGGGGTCCCACGCTCCCTACAGAATGCACCTAGGAAGTGCCCACCTGGCCCCTTTGGGGTGTGCGCAGAGCCGGCTGTGCCAGGAGACAGCCTGCTGTCACTCTGCTTCGGGATGACATGCTTGTGCTCCGTGTAAAGTCCCCCTTGGTCACCCCATCTCTGTGCCCAACAGCCCAGCTGACACTACGGGATGGGACTGGGAATGTCCACACACCACCCAGCGTGCAAACGTGCAGACTCGGCCGTGGCCAGGGGGCGAGTTAAGAGCGTGGGCTTTGGAGCTAGATCTGCCACGGGGCCTGGTTTTACCCCAGACCACCCGCTCTCGGGGGCCCCATTTCCTGCTCAGGGTCGGCATGAGGATGGTGCCTAAGACAGCGTGCTGAGAGCTCAGTCAGAGCCGGTTGCCTTCCTTCTGTTGTGGCCGGCAGCCTTCGTCTGGGGCGAGTCTCTAGACACCAAGCCTGCATGGGGAGCACCCTTGGGGGGGCAGTCGGGGAGAAGCCGTGGAGGTCAGGGAAGGAGCCGGCCAAGATGCAGTTCAGGGAAGGTCTAGCGTCAGCCTGATGCCGCAGGGAGGCTACATCGCACTAGAGGCTATTCTACGGGAGGCAAGAGAGCGGGCAGTCCTTGGTCACAGAGCGGGAGGGGGCGTGAAACTCCCAGGCATCCTCACGCCCGTGGCTTCCAAGCGGCCCCAAGGACAAGCCCCTGAGAAGATGCGGTGTGAGCTGTTGGCTGAAGCACCGTCAGCAGCTGGGGCGGGGGTCTGCCGGTCAGCTTGGTGCGAGGGGCCTGGGGGTCTGCTGGGGGCGCCAGCAGTGTCCATGACAGGCCTGGAAGGCTGGGAGCCAGCCATGGGTGGAGATGGTGACCCCGGGCTTGCCCACAAGAGCAGCTGAGGCTCTGGGGCTGGGGCAGGACCCCTACGGGCCCTTCTTTCCAGACCACCAGCTCCTCTTGGCTTGACCAGTGAGTCTTCATGGACGAAGGGGAAACCACTTTACGGGAGGCAGAGTGCACGTCTCCGTGTGATCCCACTGTTACTTACTCAGCATGGGCCAGAAAGTGCATGAGTAGGCCAGGCAAACACGGTCACTGTCCACGAAGGAGCTATCCGTGTGGCCGGGGGAGAACAAACAGATGGTCATACAGTGAATGCAGAACGAAAGTGGTGAAGTGTTGTTCCAAAGGAGGCTACGAACATAGTAGTGGGGGCCCTCATTCCCGTGTTGGAAGTGGTGGGGGAGCAGGGCGAAGGCTGTCTGAGATGATGCTCAAACCGGGATCGGAGGATGTGGATGGATATCTCCATGGGTAGGGCCTGGGCACTTTCCCAGCCGCGGGGATGACATGTGGAAAGGCCCTGTGGCAGGAAGGTATCGTCGAGTCTGGGGAGGTGACGGGGACCATGGCGTGTGATGAGGGGGAGGCAGGGCCGGTGACATCTGCGGGGGACAACAGTGTGCCTAGAATTTACCAAGAGCACAAGGAGCAGTCCCTGAAAGGATGCTGACACGATCTGATTTGCATTTTTATGCACAAAGACTTCCCTGGTGCGGGGGAGGAGATAGTTTTGTTTGGTTTTTGGAATCCAAGAAGAAGGGAAACGAGTGTTTACGTACTACATGAAGTCCCATGTGACGTAACTTCACACATATTTCTTATTTAATCCCTCATGACGAGCCTTTACTTATTTATTTATTTACCTATTTACTTATTTTCGGCTTATGGATGTCTGGTTTCCAGCGCCTTTGTTGAAAAGACTGTCCTTCCTCCAGTGAGGTGCCCTTGCTCCTTTGTCAAAAATCAGTTCTCTGAGTGTGTGTGGGGGGGTCTGTTTCTAGACTCTGTGCTGGCCCTTCGACCTCACTGGTCATACGCCAGTTCTGTGCTGTCTTGATTTCCTGCTGCTTTGTCGTGAAATCAGGCTGTGTTCGTCTCCCTACATTGTTCCTCTTTTCCAGAGGTATTTTGGTTCTTCCAGGTTCTTTACATGAATTACACAATCAGCTTGCCTGACCCTACAGAGAAGCCCGAAGGGAGCTTGACTGGGGTGCATCGAATCTACGGATCAGTTTGGCGAGAACTGACCTATTGAGTCTTGTGACCCATGAACACAGTGCATTCCTCCATTTACGTGGTTTTCCTTTCATTTCTTTGAGCATTATTTTGTTATTGTCTGTGTATGGCCCTTGCACAGATTTATCTCTAAGTATTTTGTACTTTTTATGCCAATGTAGATTTTTTTTTGTTGTTTTTGTTTTTGTTTTTTATTTGAGAGAGAGAGAATGAGAGACAGAGAGCATGAGAGGGAGGAGGGTCAGAGGGAGAAGCAGACTCCCTGCTGAGCAGGGAGCCCGATGCGGGACTTGATCCCGGGACTCCAGGATCATGACCTGAGCTGAAGGCAGTCGCTTAACCAACTGAGCCACCCAGGCGCCCCTTTTTTTCAGTTTCTAATTGCTCAGTGATAGAATACAGAAATAGAATTCTTTTTCTTGCCCGATTGCACTATCTCGGACCTTTTTCATATGTGGAATATGATGCAGAATGGAATTGGTGAGAGTGGGCATCTTTGTCTTTTTCCCGATTGTACAGAGAATTCAGTCTTTCATCATTCAATACTGAGCCAGCTTGAGTTTTCCATGGTTGTCCTTTATCAGCTTGAGTAAGTTCCCTTCTGTTCCAAGTTTCCTGAGTGTTTTATGAGGAATGGATGTTGGATTTTGTCAGATACTTTGGTGGCATCTATTGTGATGACAGTGTGGTTTTTCCTTTTAGTTTGTTCATAGAGTGAATTACATTGTTTGATTTTTTAGAGTGAGCCAGTCTTTCATTCCTGAGATAAACCGCACTTGGATAATGATGTACTCCAATTTTTTTTATGTTGGTGGGTTTGACTTGCTAACATTTTGCGTACGGATTCTTGTAGCTGGTCCGTGAGGGATGTGGGTCTGTGGTTTTCTCTGCTGTCCTGAATCCTGTCTTCTCACTTGGTGTTGACTCGTGTGAGAAACTTGGTGTCATCCTCATCTCCCTCCCTCTGTACAAAATACCTCTCTTTATTTGGCTGGTTTTAAGGTTTTTCTCTTTGTAACTGGTGTTGAACAATTGGATTATGGTTCGCCTGAGTATGGTTTCCTTATGTTTATTGTACTTGGTATTTATTTAGCTTCTTTAATCTTTGGGCTTATGGTTTTCATCATATTTATAAGAAATATCAGCTTTTCGTTCTTCAGATGTTTCTCCTGTTCTCATCTTTCCCTACTGTGTCTGGGGCTCCAATTACAAGTGTATGAGATTGAGTGCGTTGTCCTGCAGCTCACGGATGGTCTCGTTATTTCTTTAAATTCCTTTTTATCTCTGTGTATTTCATTTTAAATAGTTCTTTTTTCTCTGTGTTCAAGTTCACTAATCTTTCCTTCTGAAATAGCTCATCTGGCCTTTTCTCCATCTTGTGTATTTTCCGTCTGAGACATTGCAGTTTCCGTGTCCAGAATTTCCATGCGGTACTCTTCCTTCCCGTCTTTCCGTTGATGCTCTCCTTGACCTCAGGTGGCTTCCTCACAGGCATGAGCTGATCAGTAGCCTGGTGCAGGCCCCGGGGGCTGTTCCGCATGTGCACCTCCCACCCTGGTTCTCCCAGCCTTGGCCCCCGGGGGTGCTAGTCCTGCGCTCAGCTGGCTCAGTCTGGGCCCCGTCTGCCTGCGCTGCAGCCTGGGGTCCCCTCCAGCAGCATCACTGTTGCCTGCCCTTGTTTGGGTTTCAAATCGGAAGTCATGTTTTTCACCTAAGAGCAACCTTTCCTATCTCAGGTCATTTTCTTTTTATTCATGGAAGATCTCCGCACCACTGAGATGGGGTATTTCAGTATTGCCTGCTTTGCTGGAATGTGTTTCTTGGGCCAGGGTGGGGGGGCGGTGGGATTTGTTGTAATTTCTTAATTTCTCAGATGGCTTCCTTGTTAGATGCTGAATCTTCTCATGCGTTCAGCTAATCTGACCCCTTCCACACCTTCTTATTCGTTCTCTGTTCCTAATGTGTGTTAAGAGTTGAAATGGTTTTGGTGAGTGTGTATTTCTTTGAAACTTCACTTTTCTAGATTGGGGCCCGGTTGTCGGGGGGGCGGGGGGAGCTAGGAGGCTTCGGCAGGCTGCAGTGGGCGGCTGGGGTGGGCAGGGGCTCGGCCGCTCGTCTCACTGGAACGCCGGCCCTCAGAAGCGGCCGTTCTCCTTTTCACGGGGCAGGTTGGCTGCTGGAAGTCAAGGTGACACGAGAGCTCTGTCCCTGGCCTCTCTCTCCAGACCTGGGATCCTTTTCCTCTGCTTCCAGACTCCCTGGTCTCTTTCCTGCTTGCAGGCTTGCAGGCTTCTCCTGGGGGGTCCTTATATTTATTCCCAGGCAGCCCCTTCCTTTATATCTGTTGAACCACAGGGCTGCTCATATTCACCCCACCCTCCTACCTGCACTGTTCCTTGCAAAAATCCCTCCATGCTTCAGACCTCTTCAGGGCCCTTGGCACTGTTTTTCGGCATGGATGCAGATTTTTGTTGCTATTTTTGTATTTTTTGATCATTTCATTAGCAGTTTGCAGGGGAGGCCAGGCTTGGCCTGAAACCGCCTTCTGGACACATCATCCTGGGCTCCTTCCACGCGCCAGGCAGCCTTTCTGCAGCCAGGGAGGGAGAGGGGGGGTTAATCATTTACCGGTAAAATGAAAGCCCTCAGGCCTGCGTTTCTGGCATTTTTGTAGCATGATACCCGGAGAGGAATGTATTTCTTTCAAGCACACCCCAGCATATTCTAAACAAGATGAAGCATTTGTACTTTGGCCTGCAGATTAAATAGCAGAAGAGGCACTTGCTGAGGGGTGGGGGACGGGGGTGACAGGGGAGGGAGGACTGGGGGGGAGGACGCAGGGGCCTGCGCTGGGGGACGGGGGGGTGGTGGCGAGTTTGTAACTCAGAGCAGAGCTCCGGGTGGTGCTCCCGTGGTCGTCCTGCTGGAATGTGTGCCCTGGAGAAAGTCCGCAAGCTGTGGGCTTTCCAGAGGGCCCTGCGAGCCCGGTCATCGGTGGCAGAGGGGCTGCGGCCGGTCACCCACCGTGGAGCTCTGCTTCTCGGCATGGATGTGCCCCAGGGCTCATCCTGGCCTCTGACCGAGGGACACAGTTGTCTCCGCAATGCTCGGTGCAGACCTGCGCTGCCGCCCGCCCCTTGCCTGGCTAGCGTCTCCTTAGCGCCATCCCCAGATGGCAGGGTGGGGACGAGGAAGGACTGACACAGAAATCAGACTGCTGGGCAGCAGGGCTGCTTTTGAGTGTCAGTGGGGCCTGCTGGCGGCCGTTCAGTCCCTGTCGCCAGCCCTAATCTTGGGTCCCTTTGTCTTGTGCTGTTCCACGACCAGAGGCTGGAGTCCTAACCCGGAGGAGGGAGGGTTCCCTGCAGGCCCGTCCCTGCTCTCTGGAAACATTTCCCTCTCTGGGCTGTCCAGGAGCTGACTGGGATTGCTGTCGCCCGCGGTCACAGCTTCCAGCCTGGACTCCGTCCCCGAGGCTGGCCATCTGTCTTCCCCTCTCTTGGGGATGGGCGGCATTAAATATTAATGCTAGTCTTCACAAGTGTTTGCTTCTAAAATCTAAATTATTGATAGCCTTCCGTTTTAAAATACAAATCATGTGCATTTCCCCAGACAGTGCTGAAGCGGTTAGAAGTTTTGCTTTTACTGTAGGGCGTGGCCTTTGCGAAGGACACTCCAAATTCACTGCCAACAACATGCAGGAACGGATGGGTCTCTCGGAAGCACATTTCAAGACATCTGGAGTGGCTGGCTCCCCTGCCTCTGGGTGGGTGACAGCAGGGCAGCCTGAGGCCTGGCTCCCCTGTGGGCTTCTGCCAACCCAGCTGTGGTCACCAGCCCCTCTCCCACCAAGCTGCAGCCGGATGGGACTCGGCCCCATTCTCGGGCCCACCCCCTCCCCCAGAAGCTTCCACGTATCCTCTTGGGACAATGTTGTTCTGGAAAGAAGAATCTATTGCTCTGTGTGGTGTATTCCCCTCCCAGGGTGGTGGGGCTGTCTTTTGTAGTCCATTTTTGCCCTAACTCACCACATCCCCACCCCCGTGATCCCCTCCCAGCTCGAGTGGCAAGCATCCTGTGTGATGTGGGGGAAGCCCGCCAGAGTATGGTCTGGGAAGGTAGCGTGCGGTGCAGCCTCCAAGGCGAGCTGGAAAGGAAGCTTTCCCCGGTCGCTGTGGGAAACCATGTGTCCCTACAAAACCCCTATCAGACTCTAGTGCCAGTGTCCCTAGTGAATAAAGGACTGTGAACTGGCCAGTGGGGGACACACAGAGCCTGCCACTCACTTCCCCCGCCAAGGAGCCGAAGTCACTGCCACAGGGGCATCCCCGCCGGTCTTCCGGGACTGCGAACTCCGTGAACCCAGCTGGCCATGGACTGAGCCCCTCCCTCTGTCCCAGGTCCCCCCTGTTGGGGGTCATGGCAGGCAGTATCTTCACAGGTTCCGCGGGGGTCCCACTCCTGGGTGTTCAGTCCAACGTGCATCTCGGTTCTGCCGGGGAGGGATTTTACTGAAGTAATTAAAGCCCCAAGTCAGTTGACCTTAGAAAATGGAGATCATCCAAGTACGTGTGACCCCATCTGAGAAGCCGTTATAAAAAGCAGAGAGTTTTATCTAGTTGGTGACAGAAGGAAAGACAGAGATTCCTAGCACAGGGAGGACCCCACGTACCATCGCTGGCTTTGACGATGGAGGGGGCTGGGAGTGGTGGTCTGGGGGGGCCCCTCAGGCCCACCCACTGGGAGGAACTGAATCTGCCAGGAGCTTGAATGAGCCTGGGGCCAGGTTCCTCCCCAGAAGCTCCAGAGACGAGCCCAGCCCGGCCACCAGCTTGGTTTGGGCCTCGAGGGGCCCTGAGCGGAGAACCCAGTGAAGCCCACCCGGGACCCGGACCCGAAGAACGGCGCGCTAAGAGGCGGCTGTTGTTCTAAGCATCTGGGTTTGTGAGAATCTGCTACCTGGCAGGAGAGACGAGGCCGGGTACCACTCTGTTTAGGGCCACGGGGCTCCCAGAGCAATAAACAGGGCTCTTGGTTCACCTGCTTGAGAAGCTCACAGCCTGTCCTCCCCGTGAGATGATCGGGTGTGGATTTGGACGAGCAGAGCAGCGTCGCCAGGATGACAAGGGCTGTATCCTTGATGAGGGAAGCGAGAGGCAGAAAGGCTTTCTTTCCAGAGCACGAATTTGAAGAGGGGAGCGGAAGGAAGGCGCTCTCCAGTATGTTCCGTTTGGTCTCACCTTCGGGTTCATCCCCAAGTGCGAGCGACCAGTTGTGCTCCCGCCTCTGAGTCCCGGGTGCTCCTGGCGCGGTTCGCCCCGGGCAGCTGAGGCCAGGGCGGGCCGAGGCTTTCCTCGAGGGGCTTCCTGACTCTGAGCACTGACTCCCCGCTTCCCGCACTGCGGGGCACTCGGGCGCTTTGTGCCCTCGTCGGGCGGAGCCAGGGACTGCGTCGCTGGCACACATTTCTTCCGAGGGGCTTTTTAGAGAACTGCCCCCTGCCCCTAACGACAAGGGGTGCACCCGTCTAGGAGCAGCAGAGCCTGGGTGACAGGCAGGAAATAGCTGAGTTTCCCAACCTTCTGGGGGCGGGATCCATGCCTCACTCTGCAGTCACCTTGGAAAGAGGAACCATATGTATACCATCTGTCATCTGAACCTGAGCACTTTGGGAGTGAAAAGAGACTCTCCCAGTAACTATGCTGAGCCACAAGCAACGTACTAGGAAGTGTGAAAAAGAAGAGCAGGTTATACAACAGAAACATTGTGATCCCAGTAACTATGCTGAGCCACAAGATAATGGGTAACACTGTATGTACAATTTATCAATGCACAGATACTGCGGGGCACTCGGGCGAATCTCCTGGGGATGGCTGAGACGGGCTCGCGGAATCTAAAGGTGTCTGTAAAAACCAGAGAAAAAACTGAAAGAGCAATAAACACACACACACACAAGAATTACCAACGAACAAAGCCACCCTCGGATTTTCCCAGTCTAGGTGTGCGATGCTGAAGCAGGCAGAGGGTGGCCACCGTCCATGCAGTGGAGAGGGCCCTGCGCGAGGCCGGCCCCAGCGCGGAGAAATATTCCATCACCCGCTTGCCGACAACTGCTTTCCCTGCTCTCGGGCTGGCCACGCGCAGGGCCCTTCTCCCTACTCCACGTTGGCACATCCCTGGAGCCTACTTTCCGGGTTGTGATGCGAATCACACGAAATTTTTTTTTTTTTTGAATGTTGTACTCAAGACTTTTTTTTTTTATTTAAATTCAATTAATTGACATATAGTGTATTACTGGTTTCAGAGGTAGAGGTCAGTGATTCATCTGCCATGTATAACACCCAGAGCTCATTCCATCCGTGCCCTCCCCAGTGCCCATCACCCATTACCCCATCCCCCCAACCCCCATCACACAAAATTATACACAGAAAATGTTTCGTGATACCCGGCCCCTAGTAAAATCCATAGTTAAAGTTAATCCCTTGTCCTTCCTCTTCTGTCAAAGGCCAGAGATGGTTGCATTTGTCTGGGCTGTTCGGTCGTAAGTGACAGAAACTAAAATTGAGTATTTTAGGTATAAAAAGGCGGGGGTTATTGGTAGCAGAGATTTGAACACCACGATGCTTCTCTTTCACCAACTGATGCCTTCATTCCTTTCGGAGAGTCAGTTTCATCGTCTCAGATCCAGTTCTCCATGAAGCTGGAGTCGTTGCCGCTGAAAAAGCTATGCTCACATTCCTAAACAAAAAGCAAGAGGAGGGGTGGGAATGGTCGCATTTTGCCTGTGGAGGACTCTGATTGGCCTGGCCGGATCATGTCCTAACTTGGGAACCAATCACTATGGACAGAGGAGGAATGAGGTACTATGATTGGCCCAGCTTGTGTCAGGTGCCCAGCGCTCAACCAATCACTATGGCCGGGGAGGTGGGCTCATGTAGGAAGAGGGCAGATCCTTTCCTGACTTTGGTAATAAAGGCACAGCAGGAGAGCGCTGCGATGGGGGAGGTCTGGGACAACTCTGTTGCCTGCTCTGAGCCCCTTCTTCTGCTATGAGAAGGAAATAGTTTGACCATAGCTTGAGAACTGGCGTGTGTGCCCTTGGTCACGACCAGACACCTGCCAGAGGGAATGGAACCTGCGGGAAAGGCAGGGGCCTCGGGAGCAGGAGGCTCAGTGGGTGCAGCTCTGTGCAGGTCGCTCGGGAGCAGGCCCCGTAGGCACCGCTTGGATTCCTGTGCTGGGGGCGTGTTCCTGCGTGCAGGTGGCTGGGGTCAGCCTTGGAGGACAAGAACACGTTGTCCCTGGAACAGCAACCAACGTCCCTTCCAGCCTCGGGGCCCCATTCAGGGGGCCACATGTCTTTGGAACAACATCCAATAGTGTCCATCACCGGGCGGTCGCTTTTGTTGATAATAATTTTCCCGTGTTCCCCTCCCTTGCTGTTTTGCTCTTTCTTCTTTTTAAACCAAGATGAGATGTTTCCAGTTTTCTTAAGGATTCTTTTGATGAAATAATTCTAATTTATATTTGTACTTCTCCTGTAGCCTGGGGAGCTGTTTTATGAAGCACAAAGCCTTCTTTTGTGATCTTGTCCAAGACAAACTTCTGATTCTTCTTTTTTTAAAAAAGTAACTGCTGATCTAAATAATGCTTAAAAATCAGCTTACTGAAAACTGACGGAAGGGCCCTTTGCCCACAGAGAAAGGTGCTCTGTCGTTGGAATCTGTGAGCATTCTTCCAAACTAGCAGTCAGCAAATGTTTTTTGTCAAGGGCTGGGTAGTCGAGATGTTTGGCTTTCTGAGTCCTATAGTTTCTTTCATAACTAC
Organism: Leptonychotes weddellii; assembly: GCF_054177405.1. Classification (NCBI taxonomy): domain Eukaryota; kingdom Metazoa; phylum Chordata; class Mammalia; order Carnivora; family Phocidae; genus Leptonychotes; species Leptonychotes weddellii. The sequence goes on along the minus strand of NC_138377.1, from coordinate 125,252,342 downwards.
TCAGCCCGACCATCGTAATAGGAAAGTAGCCGGAGACAGTAAATAAATCAGTAAATGTCTGTGGCCGGGTTCCAATAAATATTTAAGTAACAGGGAGAGTGAGCCAGGTTGGGGTCAGATGACACAGTTTGCCAACTCCTGTTCTAGGGCATTTTATGCTTTCGACTTAGAAAAATTGTCTTTGAAATCCCTGGGATGTGTCATAATTCTCCCCGTGTCATGGATTGGAAACACGGAGTGGAGTCCAGAACTCACCGTAGGTTCACGCAAGGCTTAGAGTAGACCAGGTGTTGGTGTTGACAGCCTATCCACATGTGATGCAGTAATTCCATTTTTGGGAATCTGTCCTAAGATGGTATGGATATATATATATTTTTTTCCATCCATTTACTGACCATGGCATTATTTGCCATGTGGAAAGCCTGGGAATAACTTCATGTCCAATGGTAAATCATCTATGCAAAATGATGCTTTAGAGCCTTTCAAATAACGTTCATGGTTACATTCTTGTGAGTTTATGTTGTGACATAAGGTGGGAAAATACATACCGCGGCACCTCAGTTGATGAAAAGAAAGAGTAGGCATGCGTAGAAAAAGATTTTCAGGAAATATGCCCAACTGTTAATAGTGTTTTTCTCTGGACAGGAAGATTGTCTGGGGTTTTTACTGTGCGTGTGTGTATGTGTGCGCATATTTGATTTTTCCAAAAGACTACTTTAGTTTTAGAATAAAAGCACTTTAAGGGGAAATTAAGTAGTTCTTCAACCTTTAAGCCAGAGACAGTGTTGTATGCAGTATTCTAGAACCTTCCAGAATGCCCTCTTCACTCGGAGAAGCCTGGAGGCCAGGGCTGGGCTGATTGTAGGGGAGTCCCCCCCGACCTATGGCGCTCCAGTCCAGGGCGCTGTTGTCATCTTGGAGCTCACGGGGTTGCTGCCTGGAGTCGCCAACTGCTTATATTCTCATTCTTGAAGGGGGTTGATTGAGCTTCTGCATGTAAGTCTTCAGCTCTCCACATAACCTTCAGAACAGGCATGTCTGGTCCTGACTTCCACTTGCGAGAACATGGAGCAGCCTGCTCAAACCCCCATAACCCACTCACACAGGGGCTGCGCCTCTGATCCTGGCTGCCTCTTCATTCTGGAATAGGATACTTCAGGCTGGGGCTCTGCCATTCACTCACAAATGGTTCTCCTCCGTGCATCAAGTCCAGAAAAACATCTGCTCCCACAGCTGCTGCTTGTGTGGGAAGATGGCTGGGCCTCTGGGCCACAGCTGGCCATGGTTCCCCGTGGGCCCTGCTCGCTCTGAGAGCGGATCCAGAGATCCACGCCCGGAAGGAAGCTCATCACTTACATACGGAAGGAAGCCCACAGGTGTTGAGGGCTCAGATGCTGGACTCTTGGTGACGCGGGGGACCAGAGTGGGAGGACTACCAGCATGTTCGAATGTAACATTTTGGGTGCCTCATATTCCAGAACGTCGTGGTGGGAGAGGTGACTGCCATTGGGAGGAGGGCAAGCGCTGAGTGGGGGTGTTGGGGGATCCTCCACGTGGGTGCTGGGACCAAGTCCGATGACAGGCAGGCCTGGAGGTGAAGAGAAAGACGTGTAACAAGCTGGAGTCTGATGTGGACGAGGAGTGACCTGCGGGTGGGAAGACCGAGGCGTAGCAGGTGCGCCAGGCAGACTCATGAGTCTGGAAGGAGCTGCGGGTTATAGACAGGAGTGCCGTGTGGAAGGGCTCTGGGGCCAGAGGAAGAGGCAGGCCCACTTCTGACCACGTGGCATCTGGGTTATGGGAGGGTACGCCTCCTCTCTGGAAGACATGCTGCTGGGGAAGCAGTCAGTCGGGCTGGTCTGCTAACTTGGGGTTCAGGGAACTTCTGAAAGAAGCCGAGGGTGTAGGAGTCTGTCTCTTGCAGAATGGGCATTCCAGAGAGCACCCCAGAGGGGAGGAGGGGAGCAGGGATCATGCATGAGGAGTACAGAGATGAGAGGTGGCCGCGTGGCTGGGGGTTCAGCATCCGCCGAGGGGAGCAGGCTGGGGTTGATTGGTAGTGGGGCCGCTCTGGGACAGCATTGCAGAGTGAGTCCTCCGACCCCCGGGATGAGGTTGGACTCTGGAAGGAGTCGGACTGATTGTGCTTTGAGGGACCCAGTGGGACCAGCCCTGGGAATCCAGCCCCATGGTTCTAAGCAGACCCGAGGGTTCTGTGGGCCAGGAGAGAAGACTGGAAGCAAAGCGCGTAGCAGCCACGGCTCCGTGTCCCCTTCCCTGCAGGGGAGCCCCATTGCAAGTAAGCCCGACACCCCGTTGCTGGTGGGACGGAGCGTGATCCCCGGTCCCCTTTCCCGGGACTCACTGCCCGGTGTTGGGGGGCGGCCACTTGCCTCCGTACGTCTCCGCTGCTTTCAGATTTGTCAAAAACCCAGTTTCATGGACCACCTTTCAGGAACACATCCGCTGTATAAAGCTAAGCGTGCTTTCCCCCAAGGAGCCTGGAGAGGGGGCTCCCTGTGCCCGAGGAAACTGGAGAAGCACACAGAGAAACAAACGTGGCAGCCATCGTCTCTCGGGGTCCTTTGCAGATCATGGAAACTTGTTTTCTCATTTCCTCGTATTCCAGGGCTCGTGTGTTATGCAGCCGTGGTTTATTTTCAGAGCACACTTTGGAATTTGACAGACTCTCAGGCTGGCCTGCTTCACAGCTGAAACCACTTGCCATTTGGTCGATGATACAGTGAGTGACAGTTTCCCCTGGAAACAGCCGCAAGGAGCAGCCGTCTGCGAGTGGACAGACAGGTGTCAGCCCTGGGGCGGCCGCTGCCCGGGGCCCCCGCTCGGGCAGCGCCACAGCCCTTGGCAGACGGGGCGCGGGCCTCTCCGTGGGGCTCAAGTCTGGTGGGCGCGTGCTGCCTAAAGATGTTCGGGCCACCGTGGGCACGGCCGTGCGCCCGCTACCGCTGTGGGTGCTGGGGGGGCACAGCCCGCGAGGCACCAGCTCCAGCCCAGGGAGAGCCCCCCAGGCGCTGGCCCCCCCACCCTGCACACCCTCTCCCCCTGGCGCAGTGAGACCCTGGCCTCGGGCGGGGGTCTTCCTCAGGGCCCTTGTAATTTCAAGTGATGGGAACCCATTGAGTGATTTGTTGCAAAGGGGTGGGTCTCTGGTCATGTTTTTATTCCTACTCTGCGTTATTTTTGTTTAGAGCATTTATCCCCACCTGACAGCGTCCCCGCTTCCCTCCCCCGCCCCCCCATCCTGTTCTTTGGGTTTTGCTGTCTGTTTACCTGCTAGACTCTCATGTCCTCTGCCTGATTAACTCTGTGCTTCTAGGGCGCCCAGCACATTGTAGGCATTTAATAAATGCAGGGGTGGGCGCCTGGGTGGCTCAGTTGGTTAAGCGACTGCCTTCGGCTCAGGTCATGATCCTGGAGTCCCGGGATCGAGTCCCGCATCGGGCTCCCTGCTCGGCGGGGAGTCTGCTTCTCCTTCTGACCCTCCCCCCTCTCATGTGCTCTCTCTCTCTCATTCTCTCTCTCAAATAAATAAA
>NC_138377.1:125236628-125248688 GCF_054177405.1 Leptonychotes weddellii | reverse complement strand
CCGAGCTTGACTTGCGTGTGGATGGCGGTGCATTTGGGGACGTTGGGGAGGAGTGGGAGGTGCTGGTGATGGTCGGGGGCCGGGGGGATGGAGGGGTGGTGCTAGAGGCGTGTGCACGGGATTATCAGTGTCATCCAGGCCGCCATCCCTGGAGTGGGTAAAATTGGTCGGGGTGCCCAGGGGGAGGAGACTCAGTGGCCCAGCTGAGGTCGCTGAGGGGTGAGGGGAGGGAGGAGAGGAGCGGAGACCAAGGAAAGTGGGTGTTGGGATCAGCAGCAAGGAAGTTTCTGGCAACTTTGGCAAATGCTGTCTCCATGAAGTGATGGGGAGAAACCGACTTGGAATCACTCCAGACGGTGGCGGGAACAGCAGGTGTAGACAGCCCTCCGAAGAAGACGGGGCATTTAGAACCATATGGATTTTGTGGCTCCGCGTGTTCCCAGACAGAATGCTGGGGATCCAAGAAACAATTTGCGCAGCCCTGTCTGTCCTCATTTGCAGAGTGTTTGGAGAAAGCTCTCCCCCCGCCCCGACCCCGCACCCCCATCGAAGGCAGAGGCTTACACCTGTGTCCCTCTCTCACTTAGGCCGGATCCTGGACCTGAAGACGGGGACGGTCAAGAAAGAGGGGCAGCAGTCTTCCATGAGGATGTGCATGGGCTCACGGAGGTCCTTCATCTGCAGGATGAGGTGTGTGGGGTGCCGAGGGGCCGTGGCTGTGGGTGGTCCACTCCTTCTGTCCTGCCATGGGCTCTGCTGCTGCCCCACATCGGGGTCCCAGCTGTGGCCTGCGAGCCTGCAGCCCCCGCGGTCCGTCTGGGTGGACCCTCGTCCCTCATCCTCCCGTCGCACTTTGCCTGACTTCCCGCTGCGTTCTGCCCACTCCCGGGTTGGCTTCCCCTGTCCCCTAGGTCTCAACTTTCTACCGGTTCTTCAAGCCCTCCAGGCTCCGCATTTCTCAACATAGTTTATGTAAGATCGGTCGGTTTCATAGTTTTGGGTTTCCTGTGCCAAATCATACATTTTAATTAGAATTTAAGTTTGATACTGTCGATTGATGTTCTCAGTGTAAATATCTCGGTTCTGCGAGTGCCCCGAGTTAGCCTCCCTGAGCCCCCGTGGCCTGCAGCAGAGTGTGGCTGGCACATGGCTGCTGAGGACATGCAGGAGTGACTGACCTTGGGGGTAATTAGAGAAGTTTCTGTCCCTGGAGAGGAAAGAACTGGGGTTTTGAGACTTCACGTCCAGCTGAGACCGTCCTATACCCCGAGGCCCTGTCAGGAGCGGGCGGGAGGCGCCTGACAGGGAGTCTGCCTGGTGTGTGGGATTCTGGAGGCTCTAAAACGAGGTGATGGTTCTCATTCATTCGTTCAGTTATTCGACACATTTATGTTGCGGGCCTGCCTGCGCCAGGTGGTTGCCAAGGTGCCAGGGCTCAGCACGGAATAAAGCAAACAAAACCCCCGAGCGTCTAGAGCATCACTTCAGTCAGGGAGACGGAAGTACCATGTAGATACTTGAAATGCCCGATGGTGGTGAGTGCTGTTGAGGAAAACGAAACGAATGGAAGAAGGACTGGGAAGGAGTAGGAGTTACTAGTTTATGTGTTAGTTTGTAGGTAGATGAGGGGAGCTCCCATTGATACGGTGACATTTTGAGTGGAGACCTGGGCCTGTCTGGGGAAAGAAAACACCAGGTAGAGGGAACAGCAGGTGCAAAGGCCCTGAGGCAGGGATGTTCTCGTCATGCTCAAGGAACCAGAAGGCCACTCTCGTGGAGCAGAGTGAACCAGGCGTGGTGAGGGGAACGGTCGTCAGTAAGGTTGGGACGTCCGATAGTCATAAGACACCAGCTTTTACCCCGAATGAGATGGGAGGCCATTGGCACGACACGCGGGTCAGCAGAGCACACCCACGCCAGCAGCCCCAAGCCATCCCCCCGAGAACGCCCTCCCCGGGAGCATCTGCCAGTAGCCTCCATGCCGTGAGCACTGCCCCATCACGACAACTCAGGCAGCCCCCTCCCTGCCCTGGGGGCTCCGGGGGGCACCGCCCAGGTGGCGCCACATGACCCGGATGCACCTGTGAGGCGGGTGGCACTCTCATCTGCCGAGCGCACGACCTTCCCCCCAAATAAAGTGGGTTAGTTTTAGGAAGATGCTGAGAGCCGGGCGAGCTCGCCCAGGCGGCGGGGTCCTGCACTGGCCCTGCTGGGGGGACGCGCGTGTGCCGGCAGCGGCCCCAGGGCTCAGAGGACAGTTGGACCCTTACCTTGGCTGTCTTGGGTAGGAAGACATCCAGGGCGTTAGCTGTCATGGAGTTGGGAACAGGGAGCCCACGTGAGGCGGGGTAGACCAAGTGGCTACCAGCTCTGGCCACGGTGCAGACCAGGCTGTTCAGAGCCTGGGGGGCCATGGAGGAGAGAGGCGGGAAGGGCCCCCCCAGAGTGGCCTGGCCTCCCTGGAAGGACCCTTGGAAAGGCCACTCTGCCCTCTGTCCCCACTCTGCCCTTTGCCATCAGGGGCCGTGGCGGCCCTGTTACTCTCCAGCGGAACGGGGCAGGTGGGAGGCAGGGTCCCACGACTGCAGCCCAAGCCCGAGAAGATGTTTCTTGTCACCAGCGGGCACCATGTGTTTTGAGTTGCTGTCTCTGCTGAGGCATGAAGAGACGCTACCGCGGTCATCCCCCACTTCCCTGCTTTCCCAAAAGCCGCCCAGTGCCACAGACATGAGTCTGCAGCTTGGAGCGTGGCCAGGATCCCCTGGAGTCCTTCTGTGTCTCCAGCCTCCGGGCTGGGCCCCGAGCATTGCCCGGTGGGTCGCACTGCCCTGGCCTTCAGGGACGATCCAGGTCCCCGGGCGCGCAAGCCCGCTTCGACACTTTGGAAGGGAACCGGCTGTTGGGCTCACCCGGATCGGTGTGTGAGCATCAGATCAGACCCACCTTTCTGACTGCAACACTCCGGGCTTCATAAACTTGGGTCTTTACTCACTGTAATGATTTCTCGAATCTCAGGTGTGGAAACGCTCCTTTGGATCACCTCCCTCTAAACAGAATAACCACCATGAGGAAAAGGTTCAGGTCAGTAGGCTTTTCTGACGTGTGTTTGGGGCCACGCTGCTAGAAAGCCTAAGTGTGCCGAGCTGGGGGGGTGGCGGGACCTGAAGAGGGGCCGAGTGCAGGGAGGGGCGTGTGGTGCGCACATCCGGGCTGGGGCTGCAGGGCTGAGTGGGGAGGGGAGCTGGGTGCAGCTTCGCAGGAGGGAAAGCAGGCTGGGGGGAAGGCAACGTTCAAACCCACAAGGCAGGCGCGACCCCAGGAGCTTAGATCAGAGAGGACCCATCGGTGACCTTGCCTTCCCGCCAGGGGCTGAGAGCCGTCTCACGAGCGCTCTTTCTTTAGGAACGGCCTTGGTCCCGTGAAAGAAGGGGAGGCCCAGTATGCTGTGGTCCACTGCACGGGGTACATCAAGGCGTGGCCCCCGGCAGGTAAGTGAGGCTACATATTCATCCCAAGGGCGTCAGGCGCTCTTCTCACCTAACACTGCTTTCCCGCTAGGGATGTAATCCTATGGAAAGAGGCAGTAAGATATTCTTATTTTTCTTTGTGGCTAGAACATAATAATCTTTGTAAATGGAAAAACTCCTGCTTCTTGAAGCGAAGGTTTCTGCAAAGAGCAATCCTGCAAGGGTGGTGGGAGCCTCAGCCATTTCTGAGTTCTGTCATTCAGAGCCCTGGGTGAAATCATGGTGGCATTTCAGATGATACCTCCGACACTCACTGGGATGGTTCAGACAGACAGACGGACAGCCGCGGGTGCTGGTGAGGATGTGGAGACCTTGGCAACCCTCAGCGGCGCTGGTGGGAATGTAAAATGGTGCAGCTGGTTGAGGAACCGGATGGACGGTTCTCACGGTGTTAGACGTAGAGCTGCCCTATGACGGAGGAGTCCCACTCCTAGGTGCGCTCAGGAGAACCCAAAGCATTTGTCTGCAGAGAAACATGCACGTGAACGTTCACAGCCCTGTTAGTGACCAGAGTGTGGAAGCAGCCGAATGTGTGCATCAGCTGACGAAGGATAAATGAAAAGTGGAGTATCCGTACAACGAAATGTTATCCAGCCAGTCAGGGATCGATGCCACCATATTGGTGACCCTGGAAAACGTCATGCTAGGCCAAAGAAGGCAGACACACAGGCAGCATGTGATCTGATTCCATTTATGTGCAATATCCAGACACGGCAAATCTTTCCCTACAGAAAGTAGATTTGTGGTTTCCGGCTGCCGGGGAATGACTGTGAGTACAGCGTTTCTTTTCAAGGTGACACAGATGTTCTGAAATCAGATAGCAGTAGAGATTGCACGACTCCACAGTCTGAAAAACCACTGAACTGTGCACTTGACGACAGCACAGTCTGTGTGTGTGAATTATAGCTCAGTCTGTCTCTTAAGCCAAAGAATATATGCAGAGTTGGGCTATCTGTGTACACTTGGTGGCCCGGAAGGTGGTCTGCCTCCAGGAATGTTCCAGCCTGCTGGAGAACGTTGTGATTCTGCTGTTGAGTATTTGTTAAGTGTCTGTAAGATCAGGTTGATCGATAATGCTGTTAAGGACAACTGTGTCCTTGGGCACCTGGGTGGCTCAGTTGGTTAAGCGTCTGCCTTCGGCTCAGGTCATGATCCCGGGGTCCTGGGATCGAGCCCCGCATCGGGCTCCCTGCTCAGTGGGGAGCCTGCTTCTCCCTCTCCCACTCCCCCTGCTTGTGTTCCTGCTCTCGCTGTCTCTGTCTCTGTCAAATAAATAAAATCTTTAAAAAAAAAAAAAAAGGACAACTGTGTCCTTATTATTTACCTGTTCAATGTATCAGTCCCTGAGGGAGGGGCGTTGAAGTCTCCAACTATAACAGAGACAGGATTTGCCTTCTCCTTCTGGTAGTTTTGCCCTTGTTTGCCTCCGATCTCTTGATGCTCTGTTGTTTGGTTCATACACATTGAGGATTTTTGTGTCTTCTCGGAGAATTGACCCCTTTGTCGTTATGTAATGCCCTTCCTTATCCCTGATAAGTTTCCTTGCTCTGAATTCTACTTTGTCTGAAAATAATACAGCCACTCCAGTGTTCTTTGGATTAGTATTAGCATGGTATGTTTTTCTCCATCCTTCTGCTCCTGGCCTAACTGTGTCGTCATATTTACAGTGAGTTCCTTGTAGACAACATGTCATTGGGTCTAGTGTTTTTACCCACTCTGACAATCTGCCTTTTAATTGGTGTGTTTAAACCATTCACATTTAATGTGATTATTGATATACTTTGATTAACGCTTAGCGTCTTTTCTATTCATTGTATTTGTTCTTTTCTTTTCCCCCCTCTCCGCCTTCTCTAGTTTTCATTGAACATTTGATAGGATTTCATATTCTCTCCTATCTTAGCATATCAATTATGGGTTTCTTTAAAAATATATTTATTGGGGGACCTAGGTGGCTCAGTTGGTTGAGCGTTCGACTCTTGATTTCGGCTCAGGTCATGATCTCAAGGTCATGAAATCCGAGCCCCACGTCAGGCTCCGTGCTCAGCGGGGAGTCTGCTAGAGATTCTCTCTCTCCATCTGCCCCTCCCCCTGCTCGCCCTCTCTCTCTCTCTAGAATAAATAAAATCTTTAAAAATATATATATCTTTATTGTTTGCCCTAAGTGTGAAATACACATTTACAACTAATGTAAATCCACTTTCAAGCACTGTTATACTATACCACTTTGTGAGTAGTGCAAGGACCCTGTCACTCGTCTTTCCTTCGCCCTCCCTCCGTCACCTGCGGCTCTGCTCCCACGTGGTCATGGGCCTCATCACCCTACACATAATGTTACCATTATTACTCGGAACACACAGAAATATATTAGCTCAATTAAGAATAATAAAAATAAAAAAGTTTATTTTACCTGAATTTATTCTTTCTCTGACACTCTTCCTTTATGCGGATCCGTGTTTCTAACTCACATGGTTTCCTTCTTCCTGAAAAACCTCTTTTAACATTTCTTGCAGGACAGCTCTGCTGGCGATGAATTCTCTCTATTTTTGTTTTTCACAGAAAGTCATTATTTCTCCTTCACTCTTGAAGGATAATTTTACTGGACATAGGATTTTAGGTTGGTGTTTATTTTCCTCCAACATTTTAAATATTCTCTCTTCTTGGGGCATCTGGGTGGCTCAGTCGGTTAAGTATCTGACTCTTGATCTTAGCTCAGGTCTCGATCTCACAGTTGTGAGTTTGAGTCCCACGTTGGGCTCCATGCTGGGCGTGGAGCCTGCTGATGAATGAATGAATGAATGAATGAATGAATGAATCAATATTCTCTCTTCTTGTGTCCATGGTTTCTGATGGGAAGTCCACAGAACTCTTATCCTTGTGTTTTTACAGATGGTGTGGAACTTTTTTGTTTTTGTTTTTGTTTTTAAATTTTCTGGCTTCTTTCAAGACTTTTTTGTCTTTTGGTTTTCTGCAAAAAAACCTCAGTCGTTCTATGACATGCCTCAGTAGTTCATTTTGTTTTGCTTTTTGGTTATTTATACTGCTTGGTCATGTCTGAGTTTCCTGTGTCTGTGGTTTGGTGTCATTAATTTTGAAAAATTCTCAGACATTGTTTCTTCACATATTCCATTGGTTCTATTCTCTTTCTTCTCTCTTTGGTATTGTGATTGCACATGCATTATATCATTTGAAATTGTACTGTGAGTTTGGGGGTATAGTGTTCTGGATTTTTTTCACTCTTTTTTTTCACTTTGCATTTTAGTTTTGGGAGTTTCAATCAACATGTCTTCAAGCTCACTGAGTCTTTCCTTGGCAATGTCCAGTCTACTGACGATCTATCAAAGGCAGTCCTCATTTCTACAGTGTTTGTTATTTGTAGCATTTCCTTCTGCTTTCCTCCTGGAGTTTCCATCCCTCTGCTTGCATTAGCTATCTGTTTTTGCTATTGTCTGTCCTCCCATTAGAGCTCTTAACATAGTAATTATAGTTATTTTAAATTCCCTGTCTAGTAATCTCAAGGTCTGTGTCATAACTGAGTCTGATAATGTTGCTTACTCTGTCTCCTCAGGCTGTGTTTTGTTCTTGCCTTTTAGCATACCTTGTAAATCTGTGTTGAAATCCAGATGTGCTGTGTCGGGTAATGGCAGGTGAGGTAAACAGTTCATAGCACGAAGTTTGATTTAATGTTTCCGGGAGTTGGCAGCGTTTAATGTTGGCTGCATGTATACATGTATCAACTTGACATATATACATGTAAGTGTATATATTTTTTAGTTTATGTATTTTTTATTTATAAATATTTTTTCCTCCTTAAACCGTAACGCACAAAATTGTTGGGGTGCTGCTTGCCCGAGGTCCCTGGCTAGACTCAAGACAAGAACTCATAAAGCAGCACTGCCTTCACATTGTTCAGAGCCTGGACCTCAGCTCTGAGATCTAGAAACAGTCCTGACGGTGCTCTAGAATTGGTCAGCCCCAGCGACTGTGGGAGAGCCCTCGGAAGCTGATGTATTCCCCAGACACGATCCAGTCATGCCGTGGGGTTACCTGGTCTCTGACGCGGACGCTCATGTCTGTTGTCCAGGGAACCTGTGAGCCCCTGAGGTCCTTGTGAGACCAGATTTGTATTGGAAGGTGCGGACATCCGGGAGAGAGACCTCCCACAGCTGCTCAGCTCACGGAGCACACGTGATGGCCGGATATGTGCCCATTGTTGAGCAAGGCTCTCCAGTGCCAGACGTGAGCCCATCCCTCGGGGAGCACAGAGACATGTGGCTGGGGGGCCAGCACGAGCACAGACGACCGCAGGAGAGTGTGGTGAAACCAGCCCTGGGGACAAGGGGTGGGACCCGCACCCCAAGCGACCCCAGGTCAGGAGAGCTTCCTGGAGGAGGAGGCTCATCCCAGGGCAGGTCGGTACCACCAAAGCCAGCTCTTGGGACCCTGGTTCCAAGAGCCCATCCCTTTCTTAATGTCTTCCTCTTCTGAAGTCATTAATCCTTCTCATTATACCAGGCAAATTCCTCATCCTGTTTCTGGCCTCCAAGTACTCTCCTTCTGACCACTTTATTTGGGCTGCAGGCCTACAATATCATGAGAAATGCCATGATCATCATGAGTCTAAGTCAGGATCCTGGTGGATGAGCAGAAGAGATGAGTCTGAGGCCCAGGGTGTAGGCCGGTGACTACACCCAGAGCCTACACAGGTGGCCCGGGCAGGCTCTCCTGGAGTCGCCTGAGATCTGTCCCCGTGAGTGTTTGCGTGGACAAGGTGATGGGACAGCAGGACTTAGCATGAAGCCCCCGGTGACCGCCTTGTAACTGTGCCAAGTGAGAAAGGGTTGAAGGAGCCGGGGGTGTTTATCTTGGAGAAAGTAAGACATGATTTCTGTCTTGAAGTATTTGAGGGGGTGTCATAGGAAGGAGGAATTAATCTTACTTAGGATAGTTCCAGAAGGCACAATTTGGACCGAAAGAGGAAAGTTACCAAAAGGCAGATTTTAACTCAATTGGGAGAAATGAGCAAAGGATATGAACAGGGTATTAAAAACATGTATAAATATAAATACATACACACACTAAGCAGATGGGAAAAATTTAGTTCCCTGTTAGAACTGCAAATTAAGATAATTTGATATGGTCTTCTCTTACCTATCAAATGGCAAAAATCAAAAAAGACAAAATACGCAGCATTGGTAAGGTTCAGAAGAACACACACATTGATGTACTGCCAGTCAGAATATTATAAATCAGTACAGACCTTTCTGTAGACTCATTTGGCAGTGTTACCAAATGCTTTAAAATGTGCATTCCCCAGCATACAGGAATTGCACTTGTAGGAATTTATTCCAGGGAATTAATCAGAGATGCCTGTTACATGTTTAAGAATTATTTATAATTGTAAAAGCATTGAATTAGTGTAAATTTCAGTGACAGAGTTGGTTGAAAACAGCATGGAGCATCTATTTGATGGGATACCTGATGATCACAAACTAGGCATGCTTTCAAAGGTTACTTCAGAATGAAGCAACGTACTAGGAAGTGTGAAAAAGAAGAGCAGGTTATACAACAGAAACATTGTGATCCCAAGTTTAGCTTTGTCCTAAATGAGTAGTGTATCTGTGCATTGATAAATTGTACATACAGTGTTACCCATTATGACTCCTTCCTGTGGAGCAGAGCGCTCCTTGCTCCTTACTTTTCTCTTCTCTCTTCGCTCCTGTGTTTGCCCAGCTTTTACGTGACTTTCATAATCACAGAAAATGATGTTTTAAAGAAGTTCGTCTGGGGGCCCCCAGCTGGAGTGTCAGCTGGTTAAGCCTCAGCTCTTGATTTCGGCTCAGGTCATGATCTCAGGGTCGTGACATCAAGCCCCACATTGGGCTCCATGCTCAGTGGGGAGTCTGCTTGGGATTCTCTCTCCTTCTGTGCCTCCCCCCTGCTCGCACTGTCTCTTAAAAAAAGAAAAGAGAAGAAAAGAAAAAGAAGAAGCCAGTCTGAATTTTCTGAAGCCCATTCCAGACGATCGGATTGAGTGGTTTGCACTGAATTCAAAAATTACATCTTTTTTTTGCGTTTTGGTTTTGTTTTGTCGTTGTCTTTCATTGTTGTGCTTCTATAAAGGTGAAGGTTCTGGAAGACAAGCCTGCATCCACACGTGATGAGTGCAGCCTGCCTCTGGGATACTCAGCTGATGCCGCCTTGCTCTGTGGCTGATGCGACACCATTCCTTGGTTGATAACTACATTCTTAGCACATGTGACACTGTGCTTCCCATTGAGATCTCTCAGGACCGAGTGCGTGGTGCATTCATTCCCGGGCCCCAGCTCAGCTCAGACCTGGCTCAGAGTATATATTTCCTGAAGACTGGACAGATGGATGGGCAGATGGACGGATGGATGAAAGGAAGAAAGGAGAGAAAGAAGGAATGAGACAGAAGAATAGTTGACCAGGGGGTGGATATGGGAAAGAATTTCGTGCCAGAATTTCCAAAGGCGTTTGTACAATCTACTTTTCCCAGAAGTCTTTTAAGAGGGAAGAGAGTCATCTGGCCTTGATGAGGTGGCTGCAGTAAGGTCATTGGCATGCTCACCCTAGGATAAGGTCAGGGAACGGGAGCACTGGAACAGCGAACCCCCCCCCCACTTGCATGGAGCCTTGTGAATGTTCTGGAGGAGTGCTGTCCCTGCTCGCCTTAATTATAAACGTGGTTAGAAAGAATGAAGTCCTAAGCACCCACGTTGCCGAAAATATATCCACAGGCAACCTTGGACATCTCTAGAGGGGAGATGAGGCAGACTTTGTGGAGCCGACGACAAGGGCCTCAGGAAGGAGTCCTGGACAACCCGCATGTGGCCCGTGGGCCTCCTCCGGAGCCGGCTGGCCGTGAACTCAGACCTCTGCTCGGGGCCCGCTGACCCCACCGCACCCTCCGGTGTGTTCTGAGCCCCATCTGTGACACGGTGGCCTTCCCGGTTCCCCTCACTGCACCGTGCACTACATGGGTTTCATTTTAAGTGTTTGGGTGGGACGGGAAGAAAGAGTGGGGTTCCACAGACCGTCCCCTCAAATCCTGCAGCTGCTTCGTCTGAAGAAACAGACACACTGCGGTCAACAGTAAGTGGGTGAAGAAGTCACCTGCAACAGCTTGCAGTTTATATCTCGTGAGGTGTGTTCAGAGTCCACAGGGAATTTTGACATTGGGAAGATGGTATTTATTGACCCCACCTGGTTGTCATCACCCTGCTACCTGCATTTCGGACGGACATCCAGCCTTGAGCCAGAAGCCACCTCCGTGCAGGCCTCTCTTCCAGGAACTGGGCTCTGACCGGCTTGGTCCATCCCCTGATAATCCGGTTGTGGGGGGATCTCTGGAGAACGGGCCGTGCGTCCACACAGGAGAGCCACGGTCCGACCCAGGAGAGGGGAGCCTGACTCGATGCAGCCCGTCCCTCCGGCCCGCGTGGTCAAGGGGGCGGCTCCGTGGCTGGTGCTTTCCCTCACTCTGCCGCTGGGCTGTCAGTAAGCCTTGGCCACAGCGTGCCAGAGGCCTGAGGTGATGTGGGGGTTTGGGCCAGAATCTGCTGTGGTCAGGCCAGCGCTGACCCATCGCCAGACAGCCCAGCCCGGCCACGAGCTCATCCCCACGCTTCTTGCAGTTTGCTTGTGGAACACAATGTGTGTGTCTTGCCTTCATTTGAAAATCTCCAAAAGCTGCTTTGTCTTGAGTTGAGGCCCCTGACCCTCGAGCCGGTGGCTGGATCCCTGCTCTCTTCGACCCTCGGCCGCCCTGTCCTGCCCGAGGCGCATGCGCACATCCGAGCACGGCAGGTGCCGGCTCCCGCTCGGGCACTCGGTCCGATGCCCCTGGGCAGCCGGCAGGGCCAGAGCATCGGCGGCCGACATCTTCCGGCTCCTCGCTCCTGGGCAGGGCAAAGCCACCTTTCTGTCTCCTTCAGGGAAGGTGCTCGAGGTCCAGCCGTGGGCCGGGCACTTTGCAAGGCCCTGGGGACCCCGGGCTTGTCTGGCGCAGGTCCTGCCCTCGTAGCTCACAGTCCAGTGGAGGAGACAGGCAGGCGTGCAGGTCCCGGCAGAGCCTGGGGTCACGGGTCATCAGAGAGGCACAGGTAGGGAGGCAGGTGGAGGGGGGAGAACCCATCTGCTGGGAGCGGCAGGGTTGGCCTCTCTGTCCTCCTCGCTGTGGCCAGCCCTCGTTGACAGCCCCACAGGCAAGGAGAGAGTAACACCCGAGCTGAAACGCAGACGTGGAGGAGACATAGGAATGTCCTAATTGAAAAAATGCTTTGCCGGCGCAGGACTAGCGTGGGTGAGGGCCTGGGCTTTGAATAATGACCACAGCTCCGTAGGCGACTGCTCACCACCTGCTGGGCTCTAGGAACAGTGTCCGTGTGCATTACGCCGTTTAATTTTTATAAGAACCCTAAGGACGTGCCGCCTGTCACACACAGGAGACACCAGAGGACCCACGTATGCCGTCATTAGCCCGGTTCCCAGCCGCAAGCGGGCTAGCAATGCC
>NC_138377.1:125227386-125236128 GCF_054177405.1 Leptonychotes weddellii | reverse complement strand
GTCTTTACCAACACTTGTTCTTGCATTTTTCTCTATTGGAGTCATCGTAATAGGTGTGAGGTGGTATCTCACTGTGGTTTTGATTTGCATTTCCCAATGATTCATGATGTTGAGCATCTTTCCATGTGCTTATTAGTCATCTGTGTATCTTCTTTGGAGTAACGTTCAGATCCTTTGCTCATTTTTACTTGGAATATCTGTCCTTTTATTGCTGGGAACTAAGTCAAAACCATGTTTAGGGATCATGTATTACTTGAGAATATTGTACAAGGAACACTTGGAAATCAAATATCCGGATGATAACCTGAAGATTGCTCAGTACTGCCTCAGAATGAAGTGTGACCCTTAGTCTTTCCTTCTGCCGATGCCCACACCCGGCCCTGCCTCCCCGCCTGCCTCCCTGCACTCAACCTCAGCTGCCTCCCACAGGTTCACCTGCTCTTAGATCCGGGCGGTGGCCCAAGGGGGCTGTGTCAAGGCCACCTGGACAAACATGTGGCCCTCTGGCCTCATCACCATCCCTTCCCTGGGGAAGCTGAGCCCAGTGCCCTGAGAGAACCTTCAGACCTAAAGAACCCAGTCCTTTAAGGAAGTTTGGGTTTACTGAAGATTTTCTGGAAATTTCACACATGCACACTCGGATCTTATTCACAAAATGACTTGCCCACATTAAGGCCAAAACTACAGATATAGCAAGTTGCAACTTTTCCACTTCATTTCTGCAAAGCCAAGGAATTATTTTAACATTACTTGGTACTTTACTTGGTTGACACCAAGCCTCTTCTGTAAGCTATAGTAAGCCTGTTTGTATGCATCCCTGACTGGTGTCTTGGGGCCCCCTCCAGCCTCCTCCTCTGTGCTTCTAGGCTGGCGCCCCCTTCTGATTGGAACTCATTTCATTTCTTTGATTGGCATAAAACCAACAGCATTTTAGGGGCACCTGGGGGGCTCAGTTGGTTAAGCGTCTGCCTGTGGCTCAGGTCATGATCTCGGGGTCCTGGGATCGAGCCCTACGTCAGGCTTCAGGCGAGGTGGGGTGTCTGCTTCTCCCTCTCCCTCTGCCCTTGCCCCCCCACCCCCATTCACTCTCTCTCCCTCAAATAAATAAATCTTAAAAAAAAGAGCCAGCATTTTATTCTCACAGGCTCTGTGGGTTAGGGACTTAGGGTGTAGTAAGGACAGCTTCTCTCCGCTCCACAGTGTGTGGAGGGAGACAGGGCCACCTGTCTAGATGTCACACAGTGTCACTTCCCCTATATTTTATTGATGAAAGTAGTCATGAGGGAATCTAACTTCAACCCTTGATGGAAGGTATATAAAAGAAATAGTGGCTGTTTTTTTTAATCTGCAAAAGTTACCCATCAACACTTGTTAGATGAAGAATGAATTCACAAACAAATTGTGACATCTCTAGTAGATGGGGTCGTATATTAGCCAATGAGAACCTAAGTTTGCAGAATCCCTCTGAACAGTCGGACTGAGGAGAACCTACCATCCTTCATGCCGGCTACATCAGAGAGTTCTTCACACAGTCCCCTCTGCTCCCCGCTCTGGCCTGTGGCGTTGCATCTTGATCCTAAGTATGGCAGACACACATTGGTGCCCACTGCCTTCTTTGCCCACAAACTCACTTTACCAGCAACTGGGGAATGAGGGCAGAGAAGTGGGGAGGAGGCAGATACCCAGGCCCTGGGCTGGGTGCTTCACGCCCATCATCTCCTTCAGCCCTCACAACATGCCCACGAGGTGGGATTTTTATGCCCACTTCGTGTGTAGGGAACCAAGGGTCAGAGGGTTAGGTCACTCCAACAGACACCTCGGGCACCCAGCCCTGGTCTCAGCCCCGGCTGCAGCAGACCGTTCCACGGGAGCTCAGACTCCCCTCTGGCTGACAGCATTCCCCCATCAAGATGTGGCACCTTTCTACTTTCTGCACCAAGGACTTCCCTGAAAGGGATCACGTTTGGCCTAGTTGTGAGCAGAGCCCAGAGTATGGTGGCTGTAACCCTCATCTTGGCTTTTCTTCCCCTTCGTCTCAGTCTCCTCACTTCCTCACTCTCTCTCCCTGGCTTCCCTCCACCCTGAGGGAAACCATCCACCCCGAGGTCCTGGTTTCAGGCTCTGATTTGGGACAGACCTAAACCAACATACTCCCTTGGCCAGTTCACAGGAAAAACTAGGATTTGGACTGATGAGGCCATAAAACCTGAAGGATGGCATGCGACAAGTGGCCCCTAGAGCCTTTACACTGACAGCCGAAACCAGTGGAAGAAGATGGGGGTGGGGGAGAGCAGGGGTTAACGGGCGCATGGGACAATCCCCTACAGTCACTGTCTTCCTGCTGCCCTCTCTTAAATGATTCTCTTCATCAAGGCATGCCCGAACAGTCAGTGAATGAGGACATGAATCCTTGCATTAAATCTTCTGACACTCTGACTTCCTTCTGTAGTCATTTTTGGAACTTCGATCCTTGACAGTAGATGCTCTACCAGCCCTGACCCCATGGCGTGGAGCAGCTTCTCCCGGGCTGGATGTCGAGGTGTCACATGGATTGGATTTAACACCGGCTAAGGTGGAGGTCCCCCCGGCTCCGTGACCTTTGCTTCTGGGCTAGGTATTATCAATGGCACATATGGTACTAGAAGACTTTCCATTAAGTGAAACCCAAGAATAGGGATCTTGCCCCCAAGAGGATTTAAAAACCATCATAAGATCCAACAAGCCTGAACATAGAACTTTATATTTAAAATGTATTTCTTCTAAGCAGCCTATAGTTGGATCTTGAAAGATATTTCGCTTGGTCTAGATTTCTAAGTAGAGGGGTTTTTTTGGTCTCTCGATATTTTAAAATACATCTTCTCACTTGCATTATTTCTGACAAGAAATCAGCTGTCGTGTGCATCATTGTTTCCCTATATGTCATCGTGTCTTTTCCCCTCTGGATGCTTTGAAGATTTTATCACTGCTTTTGAACAATTTATGATGTGCTCTGGTGTAATTGCCATGGTTCCTGTGCTTGGGGTTCGTTAGGCTTCTTGCGTCCGTAGATTCATAGTTTGTATCAAAGTTGAAAAGTTTCCAGCTATTAGTGCTTCAAATATCTTTCTGTCTGCCTTCTCTCTCTTCTCTTTGGAGACCCCAGTTGCACACACACCAGGGCACTTGAGGTTTCCATAGCTCATGCACCAATGAGCATTTCACTTAAAAATTCTTCTTGTTTTTCACTTGGCATCATTTCCATTGCTATGTTTGCAAGCGCACTAATCTTTATTCTGCCACGTTGCATATGCCATCCATGCATCCCGGGCACTTTTCATCTCACACAGTGTCATCTCCACCTCTAGGAATTTGATTTGGGTCTTTTATATATCTACCTTGGCTCTACTTAGCCATTGGAACTATGGAATACCATTATAAAACCAGTTTCAATGTGTTGGCTAATTCCAAGATCCGTGTCACTTCTGCCTAGTTCTGCCTGGTTGATTTTGTTTCTTATTATCTTTTGTATCTTATTATCTCCTGCTTCATTACATGCCTGGTAATTTTTTATCTGATGGTAGACATTGTGACATTTCAGTTGCTGGCTTGGAAACTCTGAAGGCAGGAAGCTGGGGCGATCGTAGGGCTTACTTGTTGCCCATCTCAGAGAATGCTGTTGTTCATCGCCTCATATACACTGTCTTGAAAACCACTATTTCTTATACCTCCTTGTCTCTGGTTGTTTCAGGCAGGAAGGTAAATTGGCTGGAAGCTTAACTGTCATTGTGATTATTTTTTAAATGCTTAGCCAAGGGCACCCTTCTTAGGGAGAGCTGTCAGCGTGACTCAGACCTTACTTCCCAAATGCATGGCCTTCAGTTCCAGGGAGCCACCTTCTGTTGTGTCCAGGATAGATGAAATGGGGTCATGGCAGAGGTCATACCTGGCGCACTGTGGGAAATAGCCTCCAGGGGATGCAGACAGTCTGAAGCATATTCAGAAAAGTGACACGGAGAAAGGGAGACTTAGACCATTTTCGAAGGAACACCAGTTAAATTGACACAAGGATGTCAGGCCACGAAAGAAATAGACTCAGGAAAATAATGTGCCCTTTATTTGTCTAAAGGGCAAGTGCAAAGGCAGGCCTAGGACCCGTAGATGAAATGTTAAAAGAGATGGATGGTCATATGGGGATGTGGTGACCATCCCGTCACTAGAGAAGTTCCTGCTTCATGCTCCTTATCGTGGGACCTTGGCTTCCTGTGTGCCCTTGGCTATGGGGGCTTCAGTAGCATGTCTGCATTCCACAGAAGGAGAAGCTTTCCTGAGAGCCTCACTCGGGGACTTGTGCTCACACCCCACAGGCAGAGCTGTGTCCCTCTAACTGGGTGGACACAACGTCACTCCCAACAAATCAGGGTTCCGTCATCATGGAAGAGGGAGAGGATGCACATCAGGCAGGTCACCAGCTGTGTTCTCTGCAGGAGAGGAGACAGAGGAACAGGTTTTGGCAGGAAGATTTGGGCAGTGTTGAGTTTGAAGGGCCTGCGACAGAGGCAGATCTTGTTAGGAGGCATGTGGAGTCAGGATCTGGAACTGCAGAGGCAAATCTAGATGGGGGGCAATCTTGGGTCTTGTTGATGTGTAGTGAGAAGTAGAGGCAGCAGGGAAAGGATCAATAGACAAGGCTGGGAGGACCAAACTCGGGCATGGACAGCATGGGCGGTGGTGGCTCCTAAGGCTGGTCTGTGGACCCGGGCGCCCCGAGATGGTCTCAGGGGTACGCAGCACTTAAACTGCTTTCATCCCGGCACTAAGATGTTATGCACCCTTTCCACTTACTGCTGGTGCCTAAGCATCGGGGGGGAAAACCTGCTGGAGCCTCAGCATGCGTTAGGGCTATGGCACCAAACTGCCCTCGTGGTCATTGGATTCTTTATCACCACACACTTGCAGCAAAAAATAATTTCAGAATTTCAAAATGCTGGTTTCACTTAAGTATGCCCTTGATGAAGCTGTAAAAAGTACCAATTTGAATGAACCCCGAAATGGGAAGTGTGCGTAAAGTGACTTCCGCTGCATACCAGAGCATGGTGGGGTTGTGTCAAGGAAAAGCACATGCACAGTTGATTGAGTTGCGAGCTAAACTAGTTGCTTCTTTTATGAAACACCATTTCTTACTTGAAAGGATGATGAACAAGCCAACTATGGTTATTTGAACTTGTGCGTTTGGCAAAGATACTTTCACAAAAAGTTAAAATGAACCTGTCACATCAAGGAAAATAATTGACAGTATTTGCTGTCAGTGATAAAATTAAAGCTTTCTAGTGAAAATCTGAATTTTAGAAAACTTGTATCCACCACCATGGTCTTGACGAATACTTAGAACTGTTTCTGATGAAATGCATGGTGAAATGAGCAAGTGTGATTTTAAAAATATTTATTGTAATGTGTCGGCATTTAGATCCATATAATATGATGAACCAGTATTTTCCTAGTGACCAATACATCGTGTTCAGACTCCTGTTAGTAAAGGATCCAGTCCAAGTGTTAGACCAATCTATTTTAATGTAGCAGAATATTGAAAAATTGACTGATACAGTTTTGGATTTCACATTGCAATTAACCTTTAAGAAACAATCCCTTGTCAAGGCTTAGGAGAACATCAAAGAAGAATATCCACAATTATCTGGAGAAACTTCTTCCTCCCCCAGCTTCCTGTCTATGTGAGGACACATTTTCTTCATATACCCCAGGTAACACGATCCATTGTAATAGACTGTATGCACAGCAGGTGTAAGAATCCAGCTGTCTCCTATGAAACAAGGCATTAAATCGACCTGCAAAAGTGCCAAACAGTGATTCAGTAATAATTTCTCTTTCGAAAAGGTAACTTATTTGTAATGGAAAAACTCTTGAGACATTTCCAGTAAGATGAGAACCAAGGCAAGAGTGCCCACTCTCTGCCACTCTTCAACATTGTAAGAGATACTAGCCCATCCCGTTAGAGAAATCAGAGGCAAACACGTGTACAAAAGAAGGAAACTACTTCTTTTCAGTTAAGACTGCACACCTGCAGAAGCCCAGTGGGCCAGTAACAAAACTAACTGAAATAGTAAAATAAGTTCGTGAAATAGCACAACACAATATTAACATACAAAACCCAATAGTCCTCCTATACATAAACAATGAACAGAAAGCATAATGGTAGAGGAAACCCCATTGACTATAGCAACAAAAATGATTACAGGCTTAGGAATAATTTTAATAAGTATGCAAAACACAAGTATATGTGAGGAAAATTTTTAAACGCTCCTGAAAGGCACAAGAGCAGCCTCAAACAAATGGGAAGACATCCCCTGTTCTTGGGGAAGACAATTCAGCATCATAAAGATGTCGGTTCTCCTGACGTTAATTTATAAATTTAATGCAAGCCAAATAAGAAAACCAGCAAGCTATCTGATGGAGTTAAATAAGATGATACTGAAGTTAATGTAAATATCTATCTATCTATCTATCTATCTATCTATCTATCTGAGAATAGCTAAGAAAACACGGAAAAACTGTAAGAGAGTAACAGCCCTACAGATACTGAACCCTACCATAAAGCCTCTATAATTAAAATTGCATAATATCGATGCTTAATAGACAACTGGCCAGTAGAATAGAAGAGAAAGTCCAGAATTATCTCCAAATACATGTGGGGCTTTAGTATGTGATAAAAGGGGACACCTCGGGTCACTGCACTGTGAACAGAAGTGCCGTGGACAGCCATTCTATTAAAGATAAATTAGATCTGCATCTCACGCCCGACACGAGAATAGCTTCACGTGGATTAGGGAATGTATGTAAAAAGCGAAAGCATGAAAGTGTCAGAGGAAAACACAGGTGAAACCTTGGTGTAGGAAATGGCTTTCTAGGACTCCCTCAAAGAGATTGCTGGTATTTCAATAACAAACGTAATACAAGAGAAGATTGATAAATCCGACTACATAAAAATTATAAAGTTGTTCAATCACCAGAAGCAAAGTCAGAAGACAGGAGACCAACTAGGAGAACATATTCACTACAAGGACTCAATATCCCTTAATATGTGACGAGCTCTTGAAAATTGAGGGGCAAAGGACCAAAATCCCAACAGGAAAATGGGGATGAGACAGAACAGACAATTCATTGAAAGACAGGATATAAAAATGGTCCTCGCACACATGAAATAATGTTCAAATCCATAACGAGAGAGAAATGCCAATTTAGACAATACCGGAAAAATTAAACAGTTTGACAGTCTATTCTGACCGAGACAGCGGGGAAATAGGCCTCGCGGACCCTGTTGTTGGGAAAGCAAACCGGTACACCCCTTCTGGAGGGAAATTTGGCAACACTTGACAAAACTACCTATTTTCCTACTTTGCAGCCCGGCAATCCCACTTCTGGGATAGGTGTATCTCTGGGCGGATCTGCAGGTACACTTCCAGTCACTGGAGAATACACAGGCACGACATGAGAAACACCCGAGTGCTCATAGGAAGGTGGTTGAATGAGCCCTCGTACACGCGACACTCTGCGAATAGTTAGGGAGCGCGCTCCAGGACGCGCTGTTAAGTGAAATAAGCTAAGCCCCAGAGAGTATGTATGGCACACAGCCCTTCGTAGTAGAAAGGAGAGAAGGTAAGAGAATATACAGATATATGCTCCTTTGTGCAAAAAAAAAGAACACCGCAAAGATAAAGCAGAAACTTCGGGGACTGGTCACCTACGGGGCTGGATGGGACAGTGCAGGTGTGGACAGAGGGACAATGCTCTGGCTCCTAGAACCACAGTCGTGTTTCCTGCCACTCCACGGTCTGCAGCGATGGGCTCCCGCCGTGCTTGTGCAGTTCTGTCCCTGGGAGCCTTTGTGATGTGTTAGGCAGGGTGAAGGGTGCTTGCTTCCCACAACTGTTAGAACCAACTGCAGCTGTTTGAGAACCTTGCACCGTGAGCAGCCCTATGCCAGGCCCCTGCTGCACGGAGCGGAAGACTCTTTCCTGACCAAAGAACACGGGGGATTGTTTAACCAAGTCCTGCCCACCCAGAGCCCTGGTTTTCTTTTCTTTTTTTTTTTAAGGATTTTATTTTTAAGTCATCTCTACACCCAATGTGGGACTCGAACTCACAACCCCGAGATCAAGTGTCGCAGGCCTCACCGACTGAGCCCGCTAGGCGCCCCCGTAGAGCGCTGGTTTTCAGTGCTCAGTACCCATCACCTGTTTCTCCTTTCTAGCCCTTGTAAAGGAAACATTTACATAACCAGAAATGCCCGCTTACACTTCTTAGCTATAAAGATTTCCTAATGTTTTGGCCAAACCTTGCAAAATGAATAATGGGCATTTCTTCTTCCGTGAGTTCCTGTGCCCTGTGCCCAGATGCAGATGCGACGGCCCGGGAAGGTACCAAAGGCGTCAGGCAGGGAGAGGGGAGCGGGACAGGAGCGGGCACTGGTTAACTCACTGGCTACCTTCCAGACCCCGGGTGGTCCGCGTGGATCTGTATTTTGGATTGCACAGATAAAACCCAGGGCGCTCTTGCCCCTTTGCCACCCACCTTGGGCACTTAGTGGATGACGCTGGCTTTTCTCTTTCCAGGAATGACCATCCCCGAGGAGGACGCTGAGGTGGGACAGGGCAGCAAGTACTGCCTCGTGGCAATCGGAAGACTGCAGGTGAGGCCGGTGCAGCTCTCTGCGGGTTCAGATGGGGCTCGTGGGGCTGGGGGTGCGACTCT
>NC_138377.1:125201753-125227286 GCF_054177405.1 Leptonychotes weddellii | reverse complement strand
GGGCTCATGAGGCCGGGTGTGCGACTCTCTACAGGCAGAACCACCTCAGTGTGGATGTCCCCTTTCCAGGTGACCAGCTCTCCCGTGTGTATGGACATGAGCGGGATGTCGGTGCCCACGGAGTTCTTATCCCGGCATAACTCTGATGGGATCATCACGTTCGTGGACCCGAGATGCATCAGCGTGATCGGCTACCAGCCCCAGGTAGGTGGTTCTGAGCTCATGGCAGTTGGCTAGAAATTTAACTTTCCTTAAAACGCACTTCTCTCAATTGTTCGAGATCCAGCAGAATGATGGTGTAGGGGACATGGCATAAAAATCCAGATTCCTGCCCGGAGAGAGTCATGTCCTGCCAAAGCAAACATTGGGTTCAGCTGCCCTGCTTAACAGTAACTCTTAGTTTTGGCCCTAGCCCTCCTGTCTGTCTGCCGGTTGCACACAAGTCAGACTTAAACGCTCGGTGAGAACGGGGCTCTCGGATCAGTTAACTTAGATGAACACCAGACAGGACGCCTCCTTCTTGCAAACTTAAAAAAACAATATTAATGCGATAGACTCTGAAACGTCTTGAGAAAAGATGTTCACTTAATTTCGCCTAATCCCTTGTTCTCAAATGTATTTGAAACCTGCGTCTACAGGGGCATATTTTCAGGTCTTTGTTCCAGATCTTTTTTTAAAAAGTCAGCATCATAAGAAACACTAAAAGGCAGGAGAAATTAATCTAGATTAAAATAAACCAAAGAGAGGGGCACCTGGGTGGCTCTGTTGGTTAAGCATCTGCCTTCGGCTCAGGTCATGATCCCGGGGTCCTGAGATTGAGTCCCACATGGGACTGCTTCTCCCTCTGCCGCTCCCCCTGCTTGTGCTCTCTCTCTCTCTCTGTCAAATAAATAAATAAAATCTTTAAAGAAATAATAATAAGCAAAAGAGAGAAAAACCACAGTATGCAGTGTGAGAGCCTTCGTTGGGTCCTGGAGCTGAAGACAGGTAGCCAGAAAAGACATTTGGGGGATAATCAAGGGAATGTTAATGTGTTTTTTTAGGTGTAATATGGAAATGTTTGGGTTTTGGAGGATGTCATTTTTTTGAGATACACACATCGGAGACAGGTGTCCTACTGTCTGCTACTTCCAGATGATTCAACAAGAGCTCTTTCAATGTGTGTGTGTAGATACGAAGAGATTTCATTTATATATACTTTCATAGTTTTCATTTATTTATATTTACATACATACGAAAGAAGGAAAAATGCAGATGTGACAGTCTAGGTAAAGGATATTCAGGTGTTTATCACATGATCCTTTCAGCTTTCCCATAGATTCAAATTTCTTCCAAAATAAAAAGCATTTAAAATAAGGAAGGAAGGAAAAGATCTCTGTTCTGAGGAACAAAATCTGGGATACGTTGATGTGGGTATTTCAAGTACATGTATTATTTTAGAACTAGGACACAGTCCAGGGGTGCCCAGCCGGCTCAGAAGAGCACACGGCTCTTGATCTCGGGGTGGTGAGTTCGAGCCCCATGTTGGGGTAGGGACTATTTAAATAAATAAACTTAAAAGAAGAAGAAGACCTAGAAACAGTCCAAATTGAAATATTGGAACCATTCGTATAATTCTGTATCTCTAGATTCATGCAAACTTGAGATTCTTGGAAGGAGGGAGGGGGAAAATTAGTTTCCAAAGTCACCATAACCTTGGCTGGCAGAGTATTTCCAGATCCATTTACCCACCCGCACCTTCCATGAGCATCGAGATGCTTCTTGGCACACAGATGAGACCGCCCTCCTGCTGTCCATGTCAGCTCCTGCGGAGGCCATTGCCGGTTTGGGTTCCGATCCATGAATTCAATTCGATCCTTTGCTGCCTAAGCCACATCCAACGGGACCCCATTCCTGTCACACGTATGGCTCTTCCTTGTGACGGTGTCTCTGATCCTGGTTGGTTTTTGTCCGGGGCTCGTGCTAGGTGTTTTGAGTAAGAAATAGAGAGGTGAAGGTCGGTACGGTTACCGATCAGTCCCAGCGTCTATCCAGCCACCAGACAGCTTCCATTTCTGCGTTTCAGCAATTCCAGTTTTCATCGGCAGGCACGTCTGTCCTCGTGCTATCGTTTGCTTTCTTTTTATGTTTATTGAAGTACGTTCATTACAGTGTGCCTCTCAGCGGCAAGCAAAATAGAATTGCGCTCTGAAGTGACCCAGAGCCCCAGGGGACGAGAATGGGTAGGAGCGCAGGCAGGGTCCAGAAGCCGGCTCCGTCATCGGCCCAGGGGACATCCTGCGGCCGCTCGCCCCCGAGGATGGGGAGCTAAGGGACGCGGGGTGAAGGGGTACCGGACCACTGCTGTCCGACAGCGATGCATCCATAATGGGAAGCGGCATCGCGGGTTCTCACAGCTTGTCTCTTTCTTCAGGATCTTCTAGGAAAGGACATTTTGGAATTCTGCCACTCCGAGGATCAGAGCCACCTGCGTGAGAGCTTTCAGCAGGTACCGCCAACGCCCATCGACGGCTGACGTAGAACCGGGGCCCCGGGCAGCGGGCCGGCAGGGTGCGCCAGGCAGGCTGCATAGGGCCACCCGAGGCGTCAGGCAGGGACCCCGCGGCGAGGGGCTCCCAGTCGCGTGGGGAGGGCAGACCCATCAGGAAGCCGCGCCTGTGTCTGGACGAAGGGCAGGCGATGGAGACGTTAATGGTGCGGGGACGAGGCGGGAAGTCTCCCAGGGGAGGGGACCGTTGGCCTGGGATGCGCCTGCCCCCAAGACAGAACATTCCAGACTGATGGCCGGCACCCGGAGATGCAGAATGACGTGGCGTATTAGGGAGTTACGCGTAGCCCCTTGGGCTGGAGTGACACTTACCGCCGGGCAGGGAGGAGGGGGCCCACGGTAGAGACTGCTGAGGCCACACGGAGGAGTTGAAGTTCTCCCCGCGTCGTTTACGGGAGGGCTTCTCTGAGGACCGCAAGCAGAGCAGTGTTTTTGAAAGTTTTGGTAGCGCGGACACGTGGAGAGCAAGTGTGGGAAACCCTTGGAACAAGGGGCACAGCGTGGCTGTGGAGGAGGTGGGGGGTGGGGTGCGGAGGGGCCGCCTGAGGGGACCGGTGTGGGCCTGGTGGCGCTCTGGGCGGAGACAGCAAAGGGGAGCCTGGAAGGGAGGCCGCCCGCCGCTGCATCACTAAGCGTCTCCCCCGTCACCCCCATGAGCTGCCCGGTGCTGAGTACCTGTTGTGTCGTGCTCGGCTGCGGACACCTGTGTGCACACTGCGTGCTTGTCCTGGGCAGGGGGCATCGTCACCATCATGTCACGGGAGAGAGAGGGGAGGGCCTAAGACCCTCCTGGCAGACGACAGGTGCGGGGAGAACCAGGGGTCTGAGGGCCTGTCCCCTCCTGGCAGACGACAGGTTCCTCCTCCGAGGCCTCGGGAGCTCGTCGAAGCCCCAGGAAAGAGAGGACCAGACAGTGTTGCAGGACGAGGGCCTTTGAGGTCCGTTCTAGGAGGGGATGATAGTCTCTCGTTCATCTGACGGAACAGGCCCTTGACCTTGAGCTTACAGTGTTTTGGATGACCCCTTGACGGCCTGTTCCCCGGACACCCACTGCTCCGTTCCCGCCCCACGTCGGGGTGGCTCTCTGAGCCCCCCGCTCCGCCTCTCCAAGCCCTGCGCCCTCGGGCTCGGTCCTTGCCTGCCTTCTCTCCCGTTCTCCCTGTAGCGTCTCCCTCGACGACTTTACCCGGGGGGCACAGCATAGACCGTCTCTGGCCCCCCAGTGCCCCCCACTTGCACAGGCCCGGAGCCGAGCTACAGTCAGCCCTCCTGCTCTGGTCTCGCTGCCCACGTGCGGCCCTCACGTCCGCTACCCCCTGAAGCCGTGTGCAGCCGGCCTCTTCTCCCTCTGCTCCTTCTGCCGACCCCGGCCGGGCCACCTGCTCTCACTCCCAGCAGTGTGGCAGGGTCCTTGCCAGGCTCCCTGCTTAACTCTTGCCCGCTCCCCGCCAGTCGGGAGACATGAGTTTGGCTTGGCCACGTCTTAGCTTGAACGTGCCAGTGGCTTCCCAGAGCCCCTGGAATCCGATCCAAGCTCCGTACCTCGGCTGCAAGCCCAGGATGACCCCACGTGTCTTAGCCGCACTCGTTCACGGCACCTGGTCTCATGGGTCTTCTGGTGCCTTGAACACATCATGCTGTTTCCCACCTCAGGGCCTTTGCACATGTTCTCTCCGGACTAGAATGCAGTCCCGTCACTCTTCCCAGGACCGACATCTTCTTGATTAGGTTTTAATTCCTGTCACCTCGGAGATGCTGTCCACAGCCACGCCAGTCAAGAAGGCCCCCCACCCTCCTTCTCAGCCTCTTGTTTTTCCTGCACAACGACTGTTGCAGTTTGTGATTGTTTTGTTTGTCCGCTGAGTTCCCCCTCCTCCACTGAGACATCAGCTCCCTGTGGGCAGGTGGCATGTCTGTGCTTCCACCATCATGCTGACCACCGAGTGAGGAGCTTGCTCGTGGGTGAGCGGCTCTTAATCAAGTGGTCTAAATGGACGGTGACTTCCATTCTGGAAGGACGTGAGCTGAGCATGGTTGAGCATGGCCAGAGTGTATCTTTCATGCCTCACCTTTGCCAAATACGTGGAGATTATTCTAGATGTTGGCCTGGGTCAGCTTCCCTTTTCTGGATCTGTAGAAATGAAGCTGTAGCAGCAGTGGGCCTCCCTACACGGTTAGTGACCAGCCAGACCCCTGGTCCCACACGGCCTCAGGTAATCCTCAGCCCACACCGTCCGTTGTCCGCCCCACTCTTCACGGTGGACGCCGGGACGCAGAGAGTTCCGGTCGCCTGCCCCGAGTTCCCCAGCAGGACGGTAACAGAGTGAGGGCTGGAGGTGCCCCCTTCCAGCACATTCCCCTGTCACCACTCACACAGGCCTCTCCGTCGGACAGCACGCCAAGGCTTTACCCTGCTGACGCCGTTGGAAGCTGGGTGGTTTGGGACAGAAACAGGAGGAATGTAAGCCCAGACCCTGAGTGGCACCAGCTCATGGACCTCTCGCCCTGGGTGCGGCCACCTCACGGCAGGCGGGAGATGAAACCAGAGCTGCTCCTGAGAGCCCGTGGCCCCACGGTCACAGAACTCAGCGGGCCGGGGCCATGCGGCCACGGGGACATCCTGGAGCGCCGGCCTTGGCCCCTCACATGTGTTCTTTGGGCCCCAGCCACTGGGGGACGAATGTTGATAAAGGGAAGTGGTTTATTTTTGCAGAAGCGCAGAGGGGGCTGTGTCAGCTCAGAGTCAGCCTTGGAACTCTCTGGATTTAAACCAAAGCATCTGAGGGGCCCGGACATGAGACCCTTAGAGTGCCATCAGGTTCCTGAGGAATTTGGGTTTGGTGGGGTGGCCTGTGCCCGCGCAGGGGCCAGGAAACCCGAGTCTGCTCTTGGCTCCGCTCTTGGACCCTCGCCGGCTTACCGTTTACCCGGCAGCCAGGGAAGAGTGGGACCCAGCGAGACCCAGGCCCGGAGCAGGGTCCCACTGCCCCCTCTGCTCTCCTCTTGCGTGCCTTCCGCCATGGAGCCGTGTTCACGAAGCAAGGGGCAGGCCGGCCTGGGTGGTCTCCTGACACCTGAGTTGGGCAGGATGGAGGGACCCTGGTGCGGCCCTGCCCCACCCGTGCCTCTGGCCTCCACCACGGCCCAGGTTCCCACACACAGAGCACATGCTTCCTGCCAGGGAGCTTCACTCGCCAACGATGTACCCACCTACCCGCCTTCCAGGGAGTTCCTAGCCCCGCCTCCCTCAGGAGCCCTCTCTGGACCCCATGGCGTCCTGGTGGCCCCCTGCCTCTTGATTGTGTGGTTCTGGGCGGGGACTCGGCCTGCTCTCTCTTCCTCCTCGGCCGAAGGAGTTCATGGAGACAGTGGGCCGTGGGGTCAGGAGATTCAGGACCCCGTCCTGCCTCGGGCACGGCTTAGCGGGAGGCCTCGGTGGCATATTTAACTCCTTTGGGGCCCACATTCCAGATGCACACAATGTTGTCGGGAGGCCCACACGAGGTGACTTGTGTCGCACACTTAGCCGGGCCCCGGGCCCTGGGGAGGGTGCGGGGCTGCCACAGAGCCTCCCACGGGACCTTCAGAATGCCGACCTCGGGCACGTCGCCTTGACCCCTGGCCCTGTGGGGAAAGAGCAAGCTTCCTTGCTGGGACCGCACACCTGCCAACAGGCCACAGCCCGAGCCTCCTGGCCTTGCCTCACCCAGTGCGTACGTCCTCCTGGGCGTGGTCCGGCTTCTTTATCACTCAGGCTCTCCCACCAGGGAGTCCAACCGCCTCAGGTTTCATTCCATCTGGTTCCCCAGGGGTGGTGCAGAAAGAGGGTGGGCGCCCAGGCTGCATCAGCCCAGCTCATGGGACGACGGACCCGTCGAGGAACTTCAGAAAATGTGCTCCAGGTGCCTGCTCCGTGCCAAGCTTGGGGCTGGCGGTGGGGCGGGGGGGGAGATAGGACTCAGGTGACCAAGAGGTCCCTCCCCATCCCTGTCCCCAGGCTGTCCACAGACGTCCAGCCAGAAATAAACTACAAGTGAGGGAGTTAAGGAGGAGGGACCGGGCCCTCCCTGACCCTGGGGCCAGGTCCGTGTTCTTATCTCTGATCATACTCTGGGCTCATGGTCAAGACAGCCGGCTGCCCTGGGCCCAGAGCCTTCTCTGTCCTGATCAGCCCCAGGATCTGGGGTACACAGGCCTGTGGAGAGGACAGCCCCATCTGTCTTGTTTTGTCCCGGGGGCGTATTCTCACCCAAGCCTAGGCCCACCCACCGGCCATTCTTAGCCTCTCCTGTTTCCGCTGCAGCCACGAGAGCTGCTGGCCGAGTGTGCCTTCTGCACCAGTGTGTGCACGCCCACGGCTCCGCGTCTGCCTGTGCACGGATTGTGTGTGTCCACAGGGAGCACAAGAGCAGGCAAAACACAGTTGTGGTTCGGAAGTAAGACGTTGGTTCCTTCTCAGCTTTTCCAGCAGAGCTGTCTGATCTCGGGCAGCTTGTTTCATTTCTCTCTAAGACTCGGTATTAATCCTGTATAAATGGTAAAACCCACCTTCACCAAGCCCCCGTGAGGATGTACATCGGGAAGTCGTTCGGAAACCATGCTGTGGCGTGAACGGGACAGCAGATGCTTGCACACACAGATGACGCATACGGATTTATTCTTTCCTTACACCTCCTCCCAGAGAGTGCTTGATCCAATTAACAGTGGTAAACGGGGGTTAAGGATATTTTAGCGTGAGGTGTAAAGAACAAATCCAGCGCTGGACTGTAACTAGTCACCCAGGACCCAGCAGCCCAGCCAGACAGGGAAGCACTGGGCGTATAGAGCGACATGACCCCATTTGAAAAAGCTGAGGGGCGGGGCGCCTGGGTGGCTCAGTCGCTGAGCGACTGCCTTCGGCTCAGGTCATGATCCCAGGGTCCTGGGATCGAGTCCCACATCGGGCTCCCTGCTCAACAGGGAGCCGGCTTCTCCCTCTGCCTGCCCTCCCCCTGCTTGTGCTCTCTCGCTCTCTCTCTCACAAATAAGTAAAATCTTTAAAAAAATATTCTGGGATATTTTGATTCAAAGGTGAATAACAAAGATCATAACTCTGCTCCATATTGCTTATAGTGTTCAAAACAGGAATGCTACTCATTCAAAAGTAATTTTCTAAAATTGTATAATGTTATTCACTAGAATTCAGGTAATTTTATGACATAACATTGGGAATATTCAGAATATAGGAGTTGAGAGTATAAAACTACTTCTGGGGGCGCCTGGGTGGCTCAGTCCTTAAGCGTCTGCCTTCGGCTCAGGTCATGGTCCCAGGGTCCTGGGATCGAGTCCCACATCGGGCTCCCTGCTCGGCGGGAGGCCTGCTTCTCTCTCTCCCGCTCCCCCTGCTTGTGTTCCTGCTCTCGCTGTCTCTGTCTCTGTCTCTGTCAAATAAATAATAAAAAAAAAATAACAAAAAAAAAAAAGAAAAAGCTGAGGGGTCCCGCCATAAAACGTTCTAGAGGGCGGACAGAGTGCGGGGCCTGCTCTGAGGAGGGAGGAGCCCCCCAGCCCAGCCGCGCTCCCTCGCCGTCTCTGCCGCGTGCCCCGCCCTGAGCCGCCCGGTGCCTCTCCCGCCTCCCGCTGACCCCCTTCCTCGTGCGACTGTCTCCTCAGGTGGTAAAGCTGAAGGGCCAGGTGCTATCAGTCATGTATCGGTTGCGCACCAAGAACCGCGAGTGGATGCTGATCCGCACCAGCAGCTTCACGTTCCAGAACCCCTACTCGGACGAGATTGAGTACGTCATCTGCACCAACACCAACGTCAAGTACGTGCTTCCCCCGCTGCCAGGTCTGGGTGCCTCTCCTGAGTCCTGGGCTGGAGCCCTTTCTCCCCGTGGGCTCCGGCTGGCGGTCCCTGCGGGGCGGGAGGAGCAGGCCCCCGGGGTGAGGGGGTGAGGGGGGCTGGGGGCCGCATCGCTGCTTCCCCGCCCCCCCGCCCTGCTCCCGTCCCCCCTCCCTCCTGTAAGAACCCCCAGGCCGAGGGAATGCCCCCACCCCCTGCCTCCATGCAGGTGTCCTGCTCCCCGGGCCTCGCTGTGCCCCCAGCACGCAGAGCCCAGCAGGGGTGAGCCGGGTGCCCTGCGGCTGCCCGGCATGCTGGCGGCTAGGGCCTGATTTCTTGGCCCTTCTGAAGCAGGGCCGGGGAGTGAGACTGGGGCTGCGGCAGGTCCGGGGCCTGGGGCCGGGGCTGGGGGTGGCACTGCGGGGACACGCGGTTCCCCTGCTGCAGGCCCTGCGGTCCCAGAGTCACCACGGCTTCACCCTGTGTCCACGCGTGTTAGCACGTGGCCCTAGCTCTGGGCTTGACCCCCGCTTCCCGTGACCTTGAGTTGTGTGTTGTGTTATTTGTCGGCGCTCACTGCCCCATCTGGGCCAAGGGGTGATGACACCTGTGCTGTGGGGATTGGGCTCAGGCTCCCAGCGACAGGCATGTCACGCCTCCTCCCTGGATTTATTCTCGAGGAAATGCAAGGCCAGAGAACCAGTGGGAGCACAGGCAAAGTGATGCCCAAGCGTGTGGGGGGGCCGGTGTCGGGGGCCCCGCGGAGCCGTCCCCTGTACCCGCGCTGGTCGGTGGTACCGCCGTCCGGCATCTCCCGGGCCCAGCTCTGAGTGGGCGTCACCCCTGCCGCCTCCCCTCCTGTCTGACAGCTGCCCCGGCCATGGCACCCCAGGCAGTGAGCTGCCGGCTTGCTCGGGGCCCTGGCCCCCCGTGTCTCCCAGCTCCCCAGATTGGGGCATGCCCCCGGGGCTCCCCGCGGTCGCCTCCTTTCTGGGCAGTCCCACCCTGTGTCTCAGCCTCAGCCCTGCTCCTGGCCCACAAGGCACAGAGCTGGACCGTCCGGTCCACTCACGCGAGGCCGCTCGGGGCGGCTGACCTGGGTTTTGATGCTGGCCCCCACTGAACGAGTCACTGTGTTGCCCAGGGTTGAGTTGCCTCGTTGGTGAAGTGGGGAGAACAACCTTGTGCCTCAGGTTCTGCGCGTAAACGGTGCGTGTGAAGCAGCGTTGGGGGACGGCGGGCCCGGAGCCGGCGCTGGCGGTGGGGCCTGCGCAGCTGACAGAGACTGTGTGGGTGCGCAGCGTCCCCCCGGCCACCGTGTCCCAGTCTGCCCCTTGCAGGCTGCCCGCCACCTGCTGTGGGCTCCGGAGGAGCACCACCCCGCTTGCTTCCTCAAGCTCCAGGCGGATCGTCCTGCCTCCTGTTGGTGGGACTGAGCGTCCCCGGGGCTGACCGGGCCCTCCCAGCTCATCCTCCGTTTCCCGAGGGCCACGCTCCTTGTCCAGGCCCTGCCGCGGGCCCCTCCCGAGACCCTGGCATAGTCACCGGCTTCCTGAACGGGGAAGACCCCGGTCTCCCTGGCCCTCCGGAGCTTTCTCTGGCAGCCCTCTGTCGGGGCCCGCCCGCCGTCCGTCTCCTCGTCACCCCTCACAGCCTGGCCTTGGCCCCCAACTCCGCTAACGTGCTTTCCCAGCAGCTGTAGGGACTGGGCAGCCCATCATCACTGGTCATCGCCCCAAACTGCGTGACCACCTCCTTTCCCTCTGCTTCTTCTCCCTTGGCCTGCCCAGCACTCCGGCTCTTCTAGTTCCACCTTCCAGCCATGACGTTCCTGGTTGTAGGAAGAGCAGGAGCGCATAGGAGTCAGAGACCCAGGCGTGCAGAAAGAGCACGGCTTTATTCTCCCCCGTGTCTGAGACGGTCTTGCGGCTACGTGGTAAACTCAGTTACTCCCCCGGCTTCCGCCGGCCTGGGCAGGAGGAGGCTCCTCACTCGGGGAGCGGGGAGGCAACCGCAGTCCCAGGCCCGTCTCCCCCACCCCGGGTCTGCGAGGCTGATCATGCGCTCGCGGCCCGGGGGGGCAGCCGGACGGGCAGTGGGAGCCCCGGGGGAGGACAGCATGCCATCTTGGTTTGCTCAGCGTCGGCTCACGCTGCAGCTTGGGCCTCCTGTCCTGGTCCCCCTGCGGCCACACCGGCCGGCATCGCTGGGAGTCATGCAGACGGGCAAGCCTGTCAGGCATTCAGGGCCCTGGACGCTGTTCTAGAACCTTCTGATGCCCACATACTGGCTGGGATCAGTGAGAGCCGTCATGTCTTTGATGCAGCCCCCCTTGCCGGTCCGCCCTGCTGCCTCGCGCCCCCCTCCCACACCTGACCTGCACACGGCCGGGGCCGTGCTGCCCGGCTTGCAGGGGCCGAGGACTGCCTCTCCAGGCAATGAGAGGAGTCTCGGGGTGTCGTGGGGACAGCCTGCAACCTGCTGTCAGACCCGGGGCTGGCCCGTCCCTCAATCGGTTCTGCACCACGTCCAGGCCACCCCTGCGTGGTTCAGACCCGCTCCCGGTGGGCACCTGGCAGCGTCCTCTAGACTCGGGTCAGAGAGCGGGCTGAAGCTCCCTTCCTGGGTTTTTGGCTTTGTTCTACTTTCCACCGTTCCTCACTCACTCCCGTGTTAGTACACGCGTCACTCAAGCGAGTTGGGTGCTGTTGTCGAGACTCAATGCAGCAGGTGCCCACCGAGCGCTGCGGGAGGACACGGGCCTGTGGCAGGTTCCAGGACAGGCAGGGCGCCCGCCGCCAGGGAGGGGCCGTGTCCCCGGGGAGCACAAGGAGGCAGAGGGACGGACAGATGCATGCTGTGAGGACGCAGGAGGCAGAGAATGAACACGTCCGCCCACGGCCTCCGAGACAGCCTCCTGGCAGCTAGTGCTGGTCCGACGCCCGGAAGGACAGGAGGGACCCTCCTCCCAAGGGCGCTCACCGCAGGGGCTTTGCTTTCTTCCTCTGAGGCGGGCAGCCCCGAGCGAATGGGCGTGTCCCCGCTTGTGTCTCAGGACGGTTGCTCCCGGCAGCTCTGTGGGGTCAGAGGGGATGAGAACGGCCCCTCAGAGGCCCGCCGGCGGCACGTCCCCCGGTGGAGGTGGCGGGAGATGTGGGCTGCGGGCAGCAGAGGGCAGTGACGGCCAGGATGCGAGCCCTCCGGCCCGCTGCAGGTGCGCGGCAGACGCGCTACGGGAAGGTCCTTACGTGCTCTGCGCTGGGGCAGGAGTGGCGAGCCGAGCTGCCGTCAGTCAGGAGCGTCCAAAGAAATTTCCAGAGAAACGGAGCGTGAGTTGGTTAGCATGTGTGCAAAGCTTCGGAGAGGAAGGCCTCCGTCACCGTGCGCTTGCTCGCGTGACGTCGGCGCGGGGAAGCGGGAGGCAGCGCAGAAAGCACGCTCGGATCTTGCTGCACGACCGTTGTCTGTGCCATGTCCGGGCTCGGGGCCGGCTCGGTCCTGTGGAGACACGGCGTGGGCCGCTTTGAGCACGAGCTGTCCGCGTATCTGTGCGCAGGTGAGCTAGCGGCTGAGCGCTCCCCGTCCCGGCCCCTCCCGGGAGGGATCTGACGCTGTCCCTTGGCGTGTCCTGACGGCACTGTCCAAAGCCACCGTAGGTCTCCACGACCACGGCTGTTCTGTGCTGTGGAGCGCGTGCGCTTCGTCAGGCCTCCACCATGCCCGGCCCTGCCGGCACCCTGGCTCGGAGCCAGCCGTCCGTCCCCACGTGCTCAGTGAGAGCCCGAGGGGCTGCAGGGGCCGGGAGTCTGGGAGTGGGCCGTGAGGGCCAGGTGACCTTCCTCATCCCTGCAGAGCTTAGGGTGTGGGGCGCGGGGTGGGGGCGGTGGGCGATGCCTCCGGTCATGGAGCCCCAGCCTGGGACTTGTCCCGCGTCCTGCCGTCCCAGGCACCTGCTGCAGACCAGGGTCCCACAGCATCTGTCTGGGAGTCTGCGCCCATCTCCTCCTTCCCTGCGTCTTACCCAGCGCCCTGCTGAGACCCCACCCTATCTCAGGGGATCCTCCATCCTCTTCCCGGCCAGCCCCCCGCCTTCCATCCGGCCCCACCGAGCTGCCCACGTGGCCCCAGGAGCCACCCCACCCCTGCCCCCTGGAGTCAACTGCAGAGCCCCGGACGGGCATCCGGAATCCTCCCGATGGGCGTGCAGACCGCCCTCGGTCAGCGGGGGGGCATTATAAACTTCACTCTGGTCGGCCGAGCTTGGGGAGCCCCAGGTGCCTGGTCGCCGGATCCCGGTTCTCCCGGAGGCACGATCTCTGCTGCCTCCAAGTGCCCCCCTCGTGGCCGGTCACACACACGCTCAGGCTGAGTAAGACCCGTGTCCGCAGGGCGCCCGGCAGCGTTGACGGCATCCGCCTGCCTCCTGCCGTCCCCAGTGCAGGGAGGCTGCGCAGACAGGAAGCCCGGGCCTGACGCATCTCGTGTCGGGTCATCCGCGCTCGTCCCCAGGGGACTGGGGGGCAGGCGGCGCTTTGCTGCATCCGGGCCCTGGCCTGCACACGGGCTGTTGGTCAGAGTTGGGAGCAGCCACGTTTCCCCCCTCAGGAATTTGCAAGCACGCCGAGGTTTATTTTTATTCCATTGCTGTGAAATGTCCAAGAAAGCTCCTCAGGCCTCTTCCCAGGACGGGCGGCCTGCGAGTCAGCACTTCTCCCATGGGTGCGCAGCTGTGGGCGCGGAGACCAAAGTCTGCAGGATGGGGTCGCCGTGTCCGGACCACAGAGGGAGTGCGGTCAGGCCCCGGGGGATCTGCGGCCACGCCGGAGACCCTGTTTCCTACATTCCCCTGGAAGGAGCTTCCTCGGGCCCAGAAGGGGACAGAAGCATGCTCGCACCCGGATGCCTTTGGCCCTTACTGACACTCTCACACCCAGCAGAAGCGTGGGCCCTTCCTCCCTGCAACGCAGGCCCACACTGGGGCGCCCGGCGCACAGCCCCACGCGGGGGTCTTACCCGCTCCCTGACGGTCTGTGTTCTGGCCGGACCCAGGCTGGACCACAGGCGGGAGCGGCTGGTATTCCCTGGACAAGCAGTGCTGGGCTGAAACTTGGGCTCTGGGAAAGTTTTGGAAGGAAGAGAAGGGCATTCACTGCTCCGATCCCACAAAAACCCCAAAGCACAGGTTTGCTCTCCCGCCCGGTGGTCCACCACACTGTGTGGTCGGGTCGACTGCTCTGGAATGGGAGATGTGGGCAATGGTCCTTGTTACATCGTGGGACCGAGTGCAGGGTCTGTAGCACACAGAAGGGTCTGAATCCCGCATGCGCCATCCCGGGCACGTCTTTGGGATTCTGAGCCTCGCTTTCTGTGTCTATGAAGCGGGAAGGCTGCAGAGGTAGGATGGTGCAGGCAGGGTCCCACCCCGAGCTCTGCACTCAGGTTTCAGGGGCCCCGGGAGCAAGCGATGGTGGGGCCCTCGAGGTGTAAACAAAATACCAAAACTGTAAAGTGAGAATAGGAAATATGGAAAGTTATGGTTTTTCTACAGATCATTATATTCTTTTTAAATTTTTTGAAATTGCAATTTAAAAATTTCTTTTTAGTGCTCCTGTTTCCTGGTGTTGCGGGTGCAGGTGCTGACTGCCTGGGGGGCCGTCCATGTCTTCTGGCTCACCTTTCCCCCGGGCTCTCCCACCCAGATCGGGAGACAAGCTGTGTGTTCTCCCTGCAGCCTGGCTCTGAATGCATCACACCATGCTTCTTGCCTACTGTCCTCCCAGACACGGTCCGTGCCGTGAGGCCCCGACCGCGTGGGTCTGGATGCCTCATCCTCTCCCCTGGGGTCCAGCACAGAGCCTGGTGTAGATGTTTCAGTACACTGCCCAGGACAGACGGCCCGTCCAGGCTTAGACCTAAACACGCTGGTCAGCGGTCCCCCAGCGGGGTTCTCTTCTAAGAGGTCTTCCCTGGGGGGGACGCACGCCAGGGGCCAACGTGAAGGGTGTGGCGGGGGGTGAACGGTGTCCAGACTGTCTGTCTCTCTGGCTGCTGGGGGAGGAGTTCAGGGACAGAATTCAGCTTATTTTGTGTTTCTGGGGAAGCAGGATCAGAACTCAAAACGGGAGTGGTAGGAAGGTAGATTTGGGCTGTTTGGCCGCAGACTTTCCATGATTGCGTCTGTCTACTGATGGAGCGGGCTGCCTTGGGAAGCCGCGAGCTCCCCAGCAGAGGAGGGAAGCAGACGGACCACTGACCCGTGCGGTCACGGTCTCGGGTTGGGGGCTGTGGATCCGATCACCTACACTTGCTCTGCTCTGGGGAGCGGAAGTGGTCAGTTACCCAGACAGCCTGCACCGGGGCCTAGACGGCCCAGGTGCTCTAGTCTACACCCCCTGCCAGCCGGGGGGCCTTTGAATGTCCGAGAGCCAACGTTAACCTTTGTGGACAGGACGGCGTGTGCTCCCTTGTTCTCAGGCTTCCAGCTGTCTGGCCAGTGGAGGGACTGGCTGGGGGCAGCGGGTAAGAGTTTGAGGGCCCCCCACCCCAAGGTAGCAGGGGCTGCATCTGCCGCTGAGGCTAGGCTCCTGGCCGGCCGCCCCTCCCACCGGGTCTCGTCACTGGCTCCCACGGTGGCTAGCCCAGGGCTTCCTCCGCGCTGTGAGCAATAGCCACTGCACCAAACCCTCTGCAGAGCATCATCACTTCTCTGCAGACCCCTGGCATCTCTGGGTCTCAGTGCGCTCTGTTGTAAAGGGAGTTCAGAAATACCCCCTTGGAGGGTTTTGTGAGCCCAGCGAGAGCTGATGTGAATGCACACCCCTAGCAGGGGCCGGGGGCTAGTACACAGAGGGTGCAGGTGTCCTTCCTGCTGGCCTTCTGCAGTCGGCAGCTCCCCCTTGGCCGGACCACATGGCCTTCTCCCGCGTGGTGCCCCCCAGGTCCTCCCGCGGCCCCGGGGTCTGCTGATCCGGGCTGCAGGTATCCAGAGGCGGAGACGCGCTCACAGGGGCCCCTCTGGGGGACGCTTCTCTGACTGGGCCGGCTCGCCCCCACACCTGCCCTACCCGCAGTGACTTCTGGGCTCCCCAGCAGACTTTAGTTCTCTGCACCTGCCCCCCTCCTGCCCCTGGTGCCTCCGGCCCCCCTCCCCTCCGAGGGCTCCTGCTGTCTCCAGGCTCAGAGCACGGGCAGGCGTGGGGGAGACAACCTGCACCTCGGAGATATTCACAAG
Source organism: Leptonychotes weddellii (assembly GCF_054177405.1). Classification (NCBI taxonomy): domain Eukaryota; kingdom Metazoa; phylum Chordata; class Mammalia; order Carnivora; family Phocidae; genus Leptonychotes; species Leptonychotes weddellii. Next base: position 125,211,686 of record NC_138377.1, on the reverse strand, counting down.
GGACCCACCGAGATTGTCCTGGCTTCGAAACACGGCCAGTTAATGCGAACACGGAAGAGATGTTGTTCTGCGTCCCAAAGCCATGCACTGTTCGTGGCCATAGTCACGGTGCGCAGAGCGTTTTGTCCTGAACTTTTCCACACGCTCTGACCACACCTTCAGTGTCTGCAGATGGTCCTCGCGGTGGCCGCTGTGGGACCGCGGGGAGTGTGCACCCAGTGAATCGATGGACACGTTCACACAGTCGTCCCCTCTTCCCGCCTACTCTGCATAGCCCGCTCTCGTCTCTGGCCGCTGAGTAAGTCCCCTGCACAGCCCAGCAGCGGGCGACTCCTGGAGGGCGTGGACGTGTCCACAGGACCTAACGGGGACCGCCGGGAAGGCTGTGTGCACACACCAAGCCACCCTGTAAACGTAGTTTTACCGACTTGGTTGTGAAGAATTGTTCTTCAAGTCTGTTCTCATTTGCACTTGCTTTGACTCTTTGAATGGTGAAAATGTTTCCCTACTTGCTGGTTACGTGAGTATCCGTATTCTGTATGTTATACGTGTGTGTATTTATGCTTGAGCGGCTTGTTCGTGTCCTCCCCACTGACTCCTGGGCATGGGGTGTGTGTATTTTGGTCAATTATTTGCTGATCGTTGTTCGCCTCTCATTCTTGTTGGTATTTAGAGTTGAGCACGATGCTGTCATCCCGCCCCATTTTTAGGCTCTGAGCTGTAGGGTTCGCTGTCCCTTGGAAGTAACTCGGTTTCCATATTCTAAAGCATAAAGCAGCCATTCCCCGTAAGGAGGCTTTTCCTGTCCCAGGAGCAGCGTGGGAGCGTGCAGAGCGCCAAGCAGGGGTCAGAGGCGTCAGGTCAGGTCCTGGCCCCGTGAGGTCGTGACCACTGGTGGGCAGGCACCTGGGCAGCCTCTCTGAACCGTTCACGGGGGCATAAAGTAACGCTGTGGGGGTCCCGAGTGAGGGCTGGATGAGGTCCCGCAGGCCCCGTCCAACCTACTGGTCGGCACTCACTGAAGCCTTCTGGGTCCGTCTGAATTTGGCCTTAACTTTTTTTTTTTTTTTTACCTGCATAAAATGACATCGTAAACCACAATTTATTTCCTAACTGTTGGCAGCCTGACGTACAGAACTTGGAGTCTTGATTTGGGATGTTAAAAAATAATCATAAAATAAAACAAACACCGAGACTGGTTTGGAGGTCCATCGGGGTCTCCCGCTGCCGCTTTCGGCTCGGGGCAGGTTCCGGTCCAGCCCTGCAGCTCCACGTCGGCTCTGGGTGACTCTGCCGGTTTCCTGTCCCTCAGGCAGCTCCAGCAGCAGCAGGCCGAGCTGGAAGTGCACCAACGGGATGGGCTGTCCTCCTACGACTTATCACAGGTGAGCTTCTGGAACAGTCTTTCCTGGTTGGCACTGGGGACTGCAGTCCACCCTTAGCTTGACCCCCCTGCCCCCAGCCCAGCCCAGCAGGTCCTAGTGCTCTGTCCAGCCCCTCAGTGCAGAGACTTCGCTCCCCTGGGGCCCCTGTGAGCCTTTTGCAGAGCTGGGCCGCGAGGGCTGCCGGACCCGGGAAGCCTGGTGGCAGGCTGTGGCCAGGACGGAGAGTGTCGGGGGGCTAACCGTAGCTTCCCGACTCTGAGCCCTAACCCTGGCACACTCGGAAGCCGATGGAGGCAGCTCCGGACCCTGTCAGCCCTCGGCTTCCCAGCCATCTGTCCTGCCTTTGGCCCGGTCCCTCTCTGCCCCCACCCCGGTCCTGCCCTGTGTCCCCGCGCTGCCTGCGCTAACTCCCTCCCTTGCCCCTTCTCCCTAGCCCCCTCCTCCTCCCTCTGCCTTTCCTGCTCTTGCTGCATCTGGGAGCTGGCCGTCTAGGGAAACCTCAAGGTGTCTGTCTCCTACGTTAGACTGTATGTTCACGTCTCCTGGTTTTTAGAGTACGCTGATCATTAACTTTCTAGAAGTCGTCGGTGTGACTCCGTGGTCCTTTCTGTGACCTCCAGCTCACAGCCCCACCCCGACTGTCCTTGGCCTCCGTCGACAGAAAAGCTCCCCGCCACCCCCCACCTGTAAAACCTTCCAGTCCGAAACGTCAGTGGCATGGGAGGGAGGGCGCCGGACGAAGGCGAGGCCGGAAGCGCGTGTTCTGTGTCTCACGCATGGGATGCGGTTGTGTTTTAATGTGCAAACAGGTTCCCGTCCCCAACCTGCCGGCCGGCGTTCATGAAGCCGGGAAGTCCGTGGAAAAGGCAGACACCATCTTCTCCCAGGAAAGGGACCCCCGGTTCACCGAGATGTTTGCGGGGATCAGTGCATGTAAGTTTCCCGACGCTGCCGTGGCTTGGAGGGCGTGGGGGGCAGGGTGCTGTGGCCGGGCCATCGGGGGACAGCCCCCCCCACCCCCCCGAGGGAGAGGCCCCCGCGGGGTGGGCTTTCAGCATACAAGAGCACCTGGTACAGGAGTGCCGGTGGAGCCTCGCCTCTCGCTCGCCTGCTCCCTGGGGCCCCCACGCCTTCTACATTCAAGGGTTGGGAGGGAATGGCGCGTGGATGCCCAGCATTTGCTCAGTCGCGGTCATCGGGTGGCCTGCCCACATTCGTGCTGTTGCCAGAGAAAATGGTGCGTTGTCGCATTGTCCTGTGAAGCCCGTGTGGGCAACTGCCCTTTCCAGCCAGATTACCACTAAGATTAGCAAAATACACAACCTGGAAAGGTCTGTATCATTCCAAAATTCAGCAGAAGGATTCCCTTCTCTGGTGGTCAAGGAATGTCTGCAAGGTGCAGTGTGGTTGGGATCCGTTGAGGGGAGAAGGCAGCTGACCCGCCCAAAGGCAGCGTGGAGATGCTCGTCTGCAGGACTGAGGAGCTGGGGCAGATGGAAGAGCAAATCTCAGCCCTCCTGACATCTGCCCAGGTGGTGCAGACACGGCCGTCATTCCCACTGGGCCTCGGGCCAGCCGCTAAGGAAGCGAGGAGAGTGGCATCGAGGTCTCCCACGAGGGCCGTGCCTGCCGAGCCGTGTGGCGCGGTGACCTGTTGGCCCCCAGACACCTTCGTCAGTGGCTCTGGACTTGGCAGGGAAGAGAGCAAACGGTAGCATGTCTAAAAGACTTCTCTTCCCCTCAGAGAAGCCTGAGGTATTGGACCAGACCCCGCAGCATTTCTAGGAAATCCACGTGATGTTGTAACATGACAGGGGTAGACGCCTTCCCGTAAGGATGAGCAAATAGGGGGAGAATTGACAGACAAGGAAAATGGCAGAGCGCACCCCTGTCCACCACCGAGGCTGCGCTCACACACGGGAAGCCGCAGGAGGGTGCTCCCAGACCTCCCGAGAGCGTGGCCTGCCAGGGACTGGGCTCGTTTGGGGGATGCATCAAAACACAGAACACGGGAGTGGAAGGGACGGGTTGAGAAAGCAGGAGTGTGAAGGAAGAACACGAGAATGGAGGTACAAACGGCTGGAAGATACAAAAGACACAGACAAGCCAGAACCAAATCAGTTCGGCAAAGGTCCGGATGCATCTTGGGTTAGGGGTCATAAACAGAAATTTCTCATCGGCGTGTATGGTTTTTTTCCTCTGACGTTTCTAGAGAAGCACAGTTTCCAGTGTGTTTAAAAATAACCACTCTTGAAAGGAGGGAAGAGAAAAAGAAGGAAGGAAGTCTCACTTCCAAGAAAAGACAAGGACATTTTTAGCAAATTGCAAAATACTCAGAAGAACAAGTGAAATAGTAAGAAAGTATGAATGTCATGAGTGGTAGAATCAGTTGGTGTTCAAGGGCTCCTGGGTGGTAGCTCCTGAATCACATGCTTCCAGAATATGCTGTCCCCCAAACAGCACGCTGTGAAACCGTGGAGCCTGGAGGGGTGGGTGGCCTGGTGCCTGCAGACCCCGGAAGGGACACACAGTCGCCGAGCGCTGTGAGCCAAGAGGGCTGTTTTACGCAGATAAGAGATGTGGCCTAACGTGAAGGTGTGTGTGTCATGAGCACTGGAACATGGGAAAGAATAGTTAAAAATACAGGAAAATCCTGATAAAGCCAAGTTGCTGCGGGAGATCTCAAAATGCATTTCTTCATCTCCAACAAGTAGAGTAGATCAAAGTCATAAAATGAAAAAAGATATAGAAGATTGAATAATAAAATCAAAAATCTTTATATATGTAATTTTGTGCCCTACAAATGTCTTGGAGCAGTTAGGAAAAAAAATGTGCTCCTCATTTACCCAGACTACCAAAAAACCAAAATACATGGGAAAAAAAGAGCTTGCCTTAAGCAAATAGTCACGAGAAGTCCCTCGGGCGCCTTTCTCCTGAAACTTTGAGCTGCATCTTTATCTGCAAGACCCAGGCCTGAGGACTGTGTCAGGAATGCACACTCAAGGGTCCAAGCCCCTTCCATCCTCTAGGATTTTCCACCGGGTGCCCTGTCATTGCAGCCAAGGAAATGGACCAGGAAAACTGCTCAGGGCTTCAGTGTATCAAAACGTCATAGACGTGGTTTGCACGTGTGGGAGATTCGGCACATGGCCGCTGAAGCCTGTCCCCTCGGCCCCAAGCCCCAGAGCCTGAGTGTCCATCAGTCACTGCTCATGTCCACCCAGTGGGGATCCCCCCCACAAGCCAGAGATGGGTACAGGCGAGGGGGTCTGTCTAGGCACAAAATTATTGCCACGTAACTAACTTTGACGTCCTTTATTCCGGTATCTTGCTGTGGGTGGGGTGTCAGGTTGTGGGAGCAATAGGTGTAGGAGTTTTGAGATCGTAGGGAAGTGAGGGGCTCTATAACCAACATGTCCAAGGCCACCCCCCCTACCGTAGGGCGGAGCTGGGCTCCGAGCACCAGAGCCGGTCCTCCAACCACTGCCTCGGTGCTGGAGGACAGCCCGGTGCCCTCCGGTGCGGAGAAGGCCCCGGGAGACGGAGCGCGCGGAGGCCAGGGCGGGGCAGGTGCACGTGGACAGGTGGCCGGGATGTGTGGTCCTGCTGTGGGACGCCCAGCGCCGCTCCCCGGCTGCCTGCCCCACGGTCTGGAGGACGGGACGCCCTTGAATGTGACCCGCGCTGTGCTCTTCCTAGCGGAGAAGAAGATGATGAGCTCAGCGTCTGCGGCAGGAACGCAGCAGATCTACTCCCAGGGAAGCCCGTTCCCCCCCGGACACTCGGGGAAGGCCTTCAGGTACGTGCCGGCCAGGGGGCCAGGGGGCAAAGGGGGCGGGAGGATGCCCCTCACCTGGGAAGCCCCGGGCCTCAGAGCTCGGCTCCGTGTGCGGCAAATTGTGCCAACACCAGTTGGTGGCTGCCGTCCTGCAGGCTCTGGGCTGGGCTGGGAGGCTGGTGGCTCTGGTTCTGCCCTCTGAGCCCTCGGTGCGTTGCTACTGGACATGTTGCTTGCCCGTTGGGGAAGGAGGAGCAGAGACTGGGAGGAACGGCCAGGGAGGAGACTGGCGGCCCGCGGGAGGGTACGGGGTCCTCACGTGCACCCACCAGACGCCCAGACTCACTAGAACTGTCCCAGACCCAAGCCCAGGTGGGCGGGGCTCCTCATACAGCCCAGCGGCTGGCTCAGTGGCCAGAGCCTAAGCGGAGCGTCCAGGTGCAGATGGGGACCAGGACTGGGCAGGTGGGACTGACCACCCCAGGGAGCGGGCCCGGCCAGGCCCCTGCCCTCGCTGGCTCTCACACCGGTCCACGGACAGACCTCCTGGAGAAACGGCAGGTCGCTTTAGCAGACTGATACCTTGGAGGGGCTCTGGCCAGTGCAGCTGGGTCTCACTGGACGCAGCCTGCTCTGCAGCTCCCGGCACGCGGGCCTCTGGTCTGGGACCAGTGGGGTGAGGTGGTGGCCCCCGGGGAGCGGCTGCTGGGCCGTCTTCACTGCCAGTCTCCCTGCCCTGCTGCATGTGCTCATAGGTCCTCAGCCCGGACGAAGGGCAGCGGAGAGGGAGTGGAGGCCGGAGGTGAGGATGGGACTGTAGGGACAGTAGCAGGGCCTGGAAAGGCCTGGCCAACTGCTGAGCTGAGCCCAGAGCAAAGGTCAATTTGCCACTTGATGAGGCGATGGGGCCTCCTCCGCAACGTGCTGAACAAAGCCCGGGAGGCCGGAGAGATGGGAGAGGCTCAGAGTCAGGGCAAAACAGGAGGAGGCTGCAGAGGCCTCGAATACCACACCAGGGGGTCGGAGGGGAAGAGGGACCTGTGGAAATGGGGTCTGGGAGAAAGTTCAGGGGGCAGTGTGGAAAGGGAGGGTGCTGGTGGTTCATAGGACCCGTGGTCCAGCTCGAGACGCTGAGCCGGGGTGAGGCTGTTGTGGAAACGAAGTCAGAGGGCAGTTAAGGAGAAGGAGGGACTGGCTTGCGGCCAGCTGGCTGTGTGAGGACCCGGCCCCTGCGCAGAGCCTGCGTCGGGAAGGCGCTCGCTCACTGCTCATCTGTGGGAGGAGGGAGGGAGGGAGGCCTGGGAGGCCCCGAGCCTGTGGAATGAGCCGGGTTTCCTGTGAATCGAAAGGGCCTGCGCTGGTGTGAGTGGGAAGGGTGTGGGATGAATGTCAGTCAGAGGTCGCCCTGAGCTGCAGGGGAGTGGTGTTACTGCAGGTCCCTGACTGTGCCCTCACCCTGAGTCCGGCCGCGGTCCCGGCGGTCTTGCCCCGCCTTTGTGCATGGAGGCGGGCGTCTCTAGTCCAGGGGGCCTGGGGAGTGGGGCCCAGGGGCCAGCTCTCATCGCCAGTGCCCTGGGAGAACAGGAGGGCTGAGGGGGTGGGGAGAGGCCCCCCCGCAGAGAACGGTGATCAGTAAAGGCCTCCGAGGCCATCGGTTCATCAGGAGGGAGGAAGGGGAAGGAACGCTGCGTGCAGGGAGCTGGGAATGCTGTCCGCTTCTGGAAAGGCTCGTACAAGAAGGTACTGACATTCCTGGAGCCTCTCTATCTTACGGGGAACCGGAAGGCACAGAAAAAATCGTGTGACACAAGCAGTAAAACTCCACCCACTCTTCTCTACCCGCCTTTCTCGAAACCTGCGCCAATGTTCTGCCATCAGCCCGACCCCGCCCGGCTCCCTCCTGGGCACGCAGCGCTCTCCTGCGCTCAGCTGCTCCCAGAACAAAGGGCCTGAAGCCAAACAGAAGTCTCCCCACCTTCCCACCTTTAATGAGCACGTGGGGTGGGACTGTGTCATCCGCAGTGTCTGCCCCGTGCCTGGGAGCACAGACAGCAGTCAGAGACGTGGGGGCCCGGCACTGGGGCACCCGGGACACACCCCGCAGGTGCCCTGTACAGACCGGAGGGAGGACATCGAAGACGCAGGGAGGGCAGGGGGCAGGTAGCCCGCAGCGTGCTCTGGGTGGCTGGACCAGGCCCCCCGCGCCGGCAGGCGTCCCCTGACAGGCTCTTTCTCCTGTCCAAAGCCAACCACCTGGCAGCCCGTGCCTGGATCCTGAATCCGAAGCCCTGTAGGCACCCCACAGGGACAAATTAACCAGAGCACAGAGGAATGGGTCCACACCGAGGCTGATTTTTATGCTGAGGGGCTTCTCCCTCGGAGTCGTCTGCTGGGAGCCAGACATGCGGTGGGGTGTGGGCGGCCTGGAGGAGAGAGCGGGGCCCTGGGAGGTGCGGGGGGCCACGAGGCAGACCACAGAGGTGACACAGAGGGAGCCCCGGGGAGAGGAGGGACACCGGGGGGCTTGCCATGCGTGGGCCTTCTTGTCCAGGCATGTGCTGGAGAGACAGATGGACGGACAGAGGTAGCAGCCGGAGCGAACGGGAAGGTGGCCCAGGGGCTGGCGTGGTGGGCGAGGCGGCTCCTCGGGACAGATGCGGTTTCATCTCTTCTAGCTCTTCAGTGGTCCACGTGCCCGGCGTGAATGACATCCAGTCGTCCTCGTCAACAGGCCAGAACATGTCCCAAATCTCCCGGCAGCTGAACCAGAGTCAGGTGGCCTGGACAGGGAGCCGGCCGCCCTTTCCCGGACAGGTATGGGCTCTGGTGAGGGAGCTGTTCCCGGGTCCAAGCGGGTCAGAGCACCCGGGACCTGCTTTCTTTGGATCCTGGCTCCGAGACAGGTTAGCGCTCTGAGCACCAACGCCCCCCCACCCCACCCCAGAGGGACCCAGACCATGGAGCCCCGTCTTTTCAGCAGCCTGGCCCCGCACAGCGGTGGCCTGGGAAGCCGGGGGAAGGGGCAGATCCACAGACACTCCGTGAGGATTCCTGTGGACCTCTGTCTGCCGCAGCCGGGAGTGCGTGAGGACCCCCAGCCCCGGGACATGCGCAGCTCCCTGCTAGTCACTGTGACGTGGGTGTCCGGTGGCCCAGGGGTCTTCTCCGTGTTTGTAGTGCCCAGGGCCCCATAAGCAGAAGCCGCAGGACCCAGACCATCACCCAGACCTGCCCCAGAGACGCAGGGCCCACACGTGCTGGCCTGATGCCAGGCTTGCGCCCAGCGGGGCAGGAGGGCCGTGGGGAGTCGCCGTCAGCCACTGGGGCCGGGGGCCGGGGGCAGGGGCCTGCTGCTGACGCTTCCCTTCTCTTCACTGTGTCCGAATTGTAGCCAATCCCCTCCCAGTCCAGCAAGACTCAGTCATCTCCCTTTGGGATTGGAACGAGCCACACCTACCCAGCAGACCCCTCTTCCTACAGCCCCCTCTCCAGCCCAGCTACCTCGTCGCCCAGCGGGAATGCCTACTCCAGTCTCGCCAACAGGACTCCAGGGTTCGGTAGGTGGGGACCGAGGGAAAGAATGCCCGGGAAGCCAGCAGAAACGCTTCCTGAGCATGCTGAGTTGGAGGGCCTGAGCCCCGAGCTCCCAGAGCCCTGGGAGAAAGCCTAGAGGTTGCCCAGTGCCTCCAGGGCTGAGAGCCGGCTGCGCGCGTCTCGGCTTTGTGGGGTGACGTGTCATTTTCAAGGCCCTAGATGATGTTCCTCAGAATGCAGTTTTAACCCTTTATGGCCCTTGGCAAGGACGTTCAGCTGCCCCACGTCCGAAACGCTATAATCTTGCTTCAAACGACCGGGTGGCCAATTATAGAAATACATCATGTAAATAGGAGACACTGTCAAGTTCTTTCTTCCTAATATTCCAGGAGGGACCCCATCCCGTGTCAGAGCACCTGTCCCAGCTTTGTTAACAAAACCTCAGGCCATAAAGGGTTAAGTGGCCACCCCTTCTGGTGCCCGTCCCAGGGGCCTTTGCTGGCTCCTTCTGTGTGGATTTAATGGGCCGGGGCTCCCCCTCCCAGAAGGAGGGTTTGCTGAGGGGCCGTGGCCCTTCCAGCGTCCTGAGCCCATGTTCTCAGAGCGGGACCCCCTCGTGTGATTCATGGGGCGTCTCTCTGCAGGACGGATGCTACTGCCCACAGCCTCCCCCCGCCCCCCCCAGCCTGGGGACACAGCACTTCCTGACCTCTCACCGGCCATTCCCCATGGATACAGCGAAGCTCCCGTTCACTCCTAGCAGGTTCTCCTGTTTGGCCTTAAACTCTCTCTGTTTTACTGTCCCCGAGCGGGCGCTCAGCCGCGTGCTGCCCTGTTTCCCGAGGGACGGGCCCCCGGCCTCTTGCTTTCCAGCCTGCCAGGCACCCAACTCAGAAACCACCGGAAGCTGGAAGCCACTGGCTCCCAGGGGAGCCCTCGCCCCCTGCAGTCTCTGCCTTGGCTTCCTCAGCCCGTGGGGGAGAGGTCCCCCCGCCTCACCCTGAAGGCGGGCCTTTGCAGACGGGAAGCCTGCAGGTATAGGCCCGGGCTCACAGAGGGGAGGAGACGGGGTCCCGGCCCAGAGGAGGTCACGGTGCAGCTGAGGCCAGAGAGACGCAGGGACACCGGGAAAGGGCAGGGGAGAGGCTCGGACACAGGGAGAGGTCAGGGGAGAGGCTCGGACACAGGGAGAGGGCAGGGGAGGCGCTCGGACACGGGGAGAGGGCAGGGGAGGCG
>NC_138377.1:125178478-125201253 GCF_054177405.1 Leptonychotes weddellii | reverse complement strand
GTGTGTGCAGCTGTTCAGGTCTGCCCGCGGCTGAAGGGCCACCGTTCCTATGGCGTCAGAAGAGGCTCCGAGGAGAGCTGGCGCTCGTCCCAGTAAGTCCCAGTAAGGCCAAGGAGCATCTCATTGTCTCCACAGCAGGAAAGGTGGGCAGCCCCTCCCCTCCCCTGGCAGCCTGGGCCCTTCGGCTCCGTGTGTGTGTCTGGTTCCCACCTGGCATCTGCGGGCCCTGACGTGTAAACGGGCCTGGGGCGCGGGAAGGACAAAGCCCGGGGCTGAGGCCTGAAGAGCGGGCTCACGCAGGAGGCTCCAGGCTCAGCAGCCACGTCCCTGTGGCTCCGAGCCGTCCTGCACTCACACGATCCTAAGGATAGGTGTGACCACAGCTGATGCTTACCGGACGCTATCTGCTCGGCCCCGGGCCTGTAATGCTCACGGCAGCCCTGGAGGGAGATGCCTAGTTTCTCCCGTGTCACAGATAAATAAACTGAGGCATGGTGAGGTCAGATAGGTCACAGAGCGCTCCCCTCCAGACTGTGCTTGCCCCTGTTTTCTGATGCACCGTTTGGGGAGCGTTGGAATTAGGTGGGGGTTGGGTGTACCAGCAGCGTACCCCTAATGATAGGGGCTGGACCCCGTTCCGTGAGTGCACAGAGACTGTAAACAGAGGCTTCATGTGGCCTCCCCGTCAGTGCCTCCCCTGTAGACCTTGACCCAGGAGCGGTACTGCAGGAGGAAGCCGTGGCCCTGGGAGGGGGGGCAGGGAGCTGGGGAGGAGCTTGGGATGGGGGACGGTCTTGATGGGCATGGGCTCCCTGAGGACAGCTGTGGTCAGTGTGGCAGGAGGCCCCAGCAGAGGCGGGGAACAGTGGTGTGGAGGGGCCCGGAGGGTAGGGTGGGCCATGCGTGCGACGGGCGGCGTGTGAAAAACAAACGGCCCCGGCTCCAGGGGGCTCCAGGGAAATGGGGTCCGTGGAGATGGGCGTTGGGGGCAGGCTTTGGTCAGGGTCAGAGAGACGAGGGTGTGCAGGTGGTTCGTGAACGAGGACGGTGCTCCCGAGCGTGGTGGGAGGGGTGCAGGGAAGACAGCAGAGGAGAAGGGGTATGTGGGGAGGAGACAGAACAGCCCCGTTAACGGTCAGGCTCCCCAGTCATGAGTAAGAACAAGCCCGTGAGCCCGCCGGCGGCCCTAATGCATGCAGCGGACTCTCACCTTGGCCCTGTGTGGGACCTGAGTGCCCTCTGTGAGGGCGTGGCCACACGGCCCTGCCTGGGGGCCTGCTGGTCGGGCCTGGAGGGTGTGCAGGCCCCACAGCCCCTGCCCCCCACCTGCAGTACCCGGCTCAGCCAGCTGTCCCGGGCCGGATTCCAGAGCCCCGACTGCCCTGTCTCACGGGCTGGAGCTGGCAGGAGTCTGGGAGCGCTGGTGAGCTGAACGTCACCAAGTGGCGGCCCGGGTGGCCGACATCGAGGGGAAGAAGCTGTGCCTCAGTTTCCGCAGGGAATCCTCAGGATGTCTGGTGTATGGGGCTCCCTCCTTGAATGAGAAATCCGCCCCTTCTGTGAGCCACAGGCTCATTTTGCTCCCCCGGCTTCCGGGAGTCAGACCGAAGGACTCCTGCCTGTGGACGCATCCTGAGCTGCGTGACTGATGCATTTGCATTTCCAGTCTTGGTCCCGGTTTCAGCTCGCCGTGGTCTTACCTCACTCGACGGGGAGTGTCCAGAAGCAGAACCGGAGCCCTTTACCGAGTGGCTGCAGGTGCGGGCATTCGCTTCCTAACAAGCTGAGTGGGGAAGGTGCGGCAGTCGGGGTCCAGGCAGGATGCAGACACCCACCTGAGGTTGCAGCGGGGAACACTCAAGACAATGGTTCTTAGCTAACGTGGTTGAAGGAGCGCCCTGAGGAAGACAGAGCGAACGTGCGCGGCAGCTTCCAGCTCAAGCTGAGCGGGAGACCCCACCCCACAAAGCCTGAGGTCAGACCTCCCTGGAGGTGTGTCTGCCGGGGGGACACATAGCTTCAGGGCTGGGGGCTGCAGCTGGTGTGTAGCCGGACCGGAGCCCACCGGGGCCGCCGCCGCGTGGAGAGCGCCGGCAGCTGGCTGGTTTGCAGGCTCGGGGTGATGGGGTGACGGAGGAGCTCCCCGAGGAGTGAGTGCGCTGGGCATCCTGCACACGGCCGGCCGCTGCGCTCTAGACAGAAAAAGCCCTGAACCAGAAGAGAAGCCCCTTTGTTGGCTGCGCCTGCTGGTCTCTCCGCTACCTTCTATGGACAAACCCTGACCTTGCCCACGGGCAGAGGAGACATGTTTACAGCGTCCAGTTCCTACCCCACGAGGTGGGGCGAAGAAGGATGCATGTGGAGCCAAGAGGCAGTAAACCCAAAGCGCGTGGTGGGTCCGGAGACCCGAGGTCCCTGAACGGCTGGGTCTCCGTCTCTGCCACGACCGGGCGTCTGCTCACCGATGCGTCCGTGTGGCTTGGGGAAATGCAGGGAGCCAGGCACGCAGGGTGCTCAATGAAAGTGGCCCAGAGGGGCCGGGGCAGACCAGGCGTTTTTCCGCGGACTCGCCCTGGGTCTAAATGACGTCCCTGTCTCACCCGTGTGCTTCCAGACACAGCGACTGTGCAAGCAGGAGCAAGTGCGTTGCTTCCTGTGCAGCGTGCTCCCCAGTGTAGGAAGGGGCAGCTCGCACGGCCCCTTCCTGCCCGGCACGAATCAGTGCAGGTCCGCTCAGATCACAGCAGGGAACACAGACGACTCTGAGCGTGAGCATCGTTCACGAAGCTCAGGAAATGCATCCGTCATATCACTGGCCTTCCTGCAAGGAGCCTCGTCCATCTGGACTCTTACTTCGGAGAGGAAGATTGAAAGAACGTGTCATTCCACAAGAGTCTGAAGACTTTTGCAGTGAGAAGTGGGATGAAAAACTCGGGGCAGGGCAGGGCAGGCACAGTGGGGGAGGGGTTAGGGTTCTGTGACCTGGAACGTTTGCAGACACCATACCCCTGAACCCCCCAGTTCCTGCCCCCAAATCTCAGCCTTGTGCATTGTTGTGTTTTTTTTTTTTTAAGATTTTTTTATTTGACAGAGAGCATGAGCAGGGGGAGTGGCAGACAGAGAGAGAGGGAGAAGCAGGCTTCCCGCCGAGCAGGGAGCCCGACGTGGGGCTCGATCCCAGGACCCCGGGATCACGACCTGAGCCGAAGGCAGACACTTAACCGTCTGAGCCACCCAGGCGCCCCTCAGCCTTGTGCATTCTTACCAGCAAGTTGAGGGAATTATAGACCTTTTCACCACTACCAGTTAATGATGAAAAATGAGGTCTTGACCAGAAAGCATGGGAAACGTTGTGTCCTGGGCATGAACTACAGGAGCGTCCGCCCAGAGGCATTTCTAGAACAAGCTGCTCCTTTAGTGCTCTTTGCTGACTTTTCCATGAGGGTTTCTCAGCGTCGGCACTGTGGACATGTTGAGCCAAGTAATTCTCTGTCTTGGGAGCTACCTTGTTTGTGTGGGTGTTCAGCTGCGTCCCTGGCCTCTCCCTCCCAGCACCCCTGCATTTATGACCATGAGAAATGTCTCTAGACATGTCCCCTGCACAGCAGTCAGCCCTGGTTAGAACCACCAAGCTACTCCCGACCGCAGAGGACCTCTGCACAGCACTTCAAACAACCCTGCGATCCTCAGATGAAGCTCACGAGGAAAAAGGTCAGCAAGAGTGACCTTACAGTGTTGAGAGCCAATAAACTGTTTTAAAAGGAAGGTGTCATCCCTTTACTCCTACAACCTAGGAAACCACATGCTTTTCAAGATTCTGAAGTTTGGTCTGAAAGGCTACCCCTTTGGCCCCGGTGGTAGCGACCCCATACGTGCTCTACTTGGACCGCGGGGCTGGCGGGGGCCCCACGCCTTCGGCTGGGGCTATAGCAGCCTAGACTTCGCTCAGGAAGCCAGCAGAGCAAATGAAAGATGGAATGGCTGGAGCCCAGCTCGCTGTTCGTAGCCGTACATGCGGCTTCTGGAACAAGACACCAAGGATGTTGGTGACCCCTGGGGCTTTTTCCAGAAAGCGGCTTATGGCTGCATGGTGGGTGCAAGCCATGTGCCTCCCCTGCTCACCATCGGTCTGGTCAGGTGGTGTGGGCCAGTGGGGCCGAGGTCTGGGCTGGGAGCACCCAGCGCTGCGTCGTCCGGGAGATGCTGTGTTGTAGTTACTGCTCATCATCGAGTGTGGAGGTCATGCATGCAGCTCAGAGGCACGGGGTTTCCATAACGGGGGCTGGAAGAAGGGCCTCCCCCATGGTGGCCCCGCCGTGGAGGTGACGCAAGGCCTCAGCAAACTGAGAGTGGGTCAGGGAAGCTTGCGTCCGATGGGGCTCTGAACACGGGCAGAACCCTCTGGGCACGGGGGAGTCTGTGGCTGGGGGCAGGCGGGTCACCCGGGAAAGGGTGAGGGGGGCAGGGGTGCAAAGCAGAAGTGGGGTTATGCAGGCTCTAGGGGCCATGGCAGGCCGGGCTGGTTTTAGGCAGTGGACGCTCTTTTAGGAAGGTTGTGGGGCAGCTATAGATTCAGGGAGACAGGTGCTGGCCCAGGATGGAGGGAAGCAGACAGGAGTGGAGATGTGGCGTCCGGGGCAGTGGACTGGACGTGAGCGTCTGCAGCTGGGCTTTCCCCACCAGGGTGGTCTGGGGAGGGGAGATGCGGACTTCAGGCATGGGGAGCCCGGGGAGCCTCTTGGAGACTTAGCCGTGGCTCCCAGGCCCGGAGCCTAGAGAAGCAGGACTGTGCCCATCCAACAGCAGAGATGCAGATGTGTGGCCATCCGCCTCCTCCATCGGCTCCTCCCCGCCACCCCACGTTCCGGGACTCCGGCGCCGTGGGTCATGCACTCATCCCGCAGCGGCCTCCTCCTAGCTGGTTCCTTCCCTCTCTGTCCGCTCGGCCCTGGGCGGTGGTGTTCCTGAATGCACAGGTACGTGTGGCCACTCCGTGTGCCCGCGAACCCCCGCGGGTCCCTGCCACCCTCACAGTGGGGCACCCGAGCCCTGGCTTGCCCTCAGCCCGTTCACATTCGGACCCTTGTCCCCAGAACACACCCTCCTCACCCCCACATCTTTGCACAGACCGATCCGGTGACTGCCTCCGAGCCCTGCACCCGCTCAGCTGCTGACTGTCCCCCTGCTGGTGTCTCCTACCTCCCGTGACAGGCCCGGTGTCCCCCTGAGAGCTGGTGCTCTCGCCGCTCCCCCCATCACAGCGGCTCCCGCCCGTGTGGCGCTGCCTTACCCCCCACCCCCCGTGCTGTGAGCTCCCCCGGGAGGAGCCGTCCCGCTTCCCGGCCTGGGTGCACACCGGCACCGAGCCTGGCTCGGGGCCGGAGCCCAGGACCCCAGTATATGACTCGGGGGGACGACTCGGCGAGGGCCATAGCCAGAAGGAAGAGTTGAGGGAATTCGTTTCTGATGGGCAAGACCCCAGCAAGGAGTCACTGTAGCAAGTGGGGGCCGCGGGGGGGCCTCCCGCGCGGTGGTCATCCCCCCCGGGTCCGTGATGACAGTCCCCATGGTCTGCCACGCTGTCGCCTTCCGCGATGGTGACCGGGCCTGTCCACGTTGCCCTGAGCAACAGGTGGGCCGGCTTGTGCTCGGTTTCCCTGGGCGCCTGAGGCGGCCTCCTCCCTGCCTCCACCAGCCCCACTGTGCAGACCAGGCCCGTCCTAGACGTGTGGACGCCCAGACCGGCCCACGGGCGCAGTGCTTTGAAAGAGCTCCCCTGGCCTCCGTGTCTCATGAGCATTAGGAAAAGGCATTTCAGATTTCCAGATGCGTTTTTCTTAAACGGCAGAGTCCCGTGTGCACAGTCGATTTTAATCCCTCTGATGGGGGCGCAGGGAATTATGTCCTCGTCTGATTTTATAGAACCTTTCCCCAGCTGTTACCACGTGGAGTTTGGAAAGCACAGTCGTGAGGCCTTCAGGAGAACATACGTGTTTTGTTACCACCTTTCCTGTCTCCGGCAGTGTGTTAGATGTGTGCGCGTGTGGGAGAGACAGATAGGGAGACGGGGACAGAGGGAGAGGCTGGGGTTCTCCCTGAACACTTAGCCGCCTCAGCTCCGTGAGCATGGCCATTGGGAAGAGCAAGATGGGGCCTGGTCTGCGCCCAGAGCCTGACCGAGCTCACTGCCTCCCAAAAGCTGTTGAGTGGTTCCGAACAAGAAAGAACGTTCCCGAGCTTTCCTTGATGTGCCTCCAGGTAACTCATTCTCTTGGGTTGAATCTTTAAAATGTCTTGGACAAATTTCTGCTCATTTTTTCTACTTGGTTTCTCCGTTGTGTATTCTTTGTAAAGCGTAGGAGACAAGGTTGCGCTCCGTACGCATTAACGTGCTGATTCCTACGCTGAGGCGTGTTCCTTCGTGTCTGAGCCGGGCCCCGCTGCCTCTGCTCTCAAGCCACCCGGTGCTGAGAGACACTCAGAGGCGAGAGGCGGGGCCGTGGCTCCGGGCGCCTGCGGGAGGACCTCGTGGGACGCCGCGTGTGGCCTCACCAAGTTCCCCGAAGCCCGGTGAGGTTGGCGGCGCTCAGGGCCCGCTGAGGTCAGCTCCTCCTCTGGCAGAGTCAGGCTCCCGTAAAGAGCAGGCTCGGGACGAGGGCTCTGGAGTGGCAGAGAGGCTTTCCCTCCTCGGGCCCGCCAGCGTGCCGCGGGGGGGCTCGTGTCAGCCCGTGCTCTGGGCCCCCCACACACGCCCCCGCCAAAGCTCCACGTGCCGTCGCCCAGGGCACCGCGGGCTCCGAGGCTTAAAGCCCCCGGCCCCCCAGCCGGTGCGCTCTGGGGAGAGCCGCCCTCCAGCGAGGGCCGGTGCCCTTGGCAGAGAGCCCCACTTGCGTTCCGCCCGCCCAGCCACGTGGTGCAGAAGTGACTTGTAGCCTGCCGGTCCGTGAGCGCGCGGGGGGCCGCGGACACGGGTGCCGGGCCGGCTCCAACGGAGCGTGCCGATGGGCAGTGTGGGGCGCTCCGGGCTGCAGTGGCTCTTCGGTCTCCCGGAGCCACGACGGGGCTTTTAAAGGCGGTGTCCTGTACGTCGGATCTTTCAGCTGAAAGTGGCCAGAGTAGCGGGCAGTTCCCAGGGCGGCCGTCGGAAGTCTGGTCCCAGTGGCAAAGCCAGCACCACGGCCCGCAGAGCGGTGAGCAGCACTCCCACCAGCAGTCCGGTCAGGCCGAAGTGTTCCAGGTAAATCGAGCCAGCACGGCCGTCTCGTAGGTGCCGGCGCCTTCTCTCTGCTTCCTCTCCCCTCGCTCTCCGCTGCAGCCCCAGCTGTCCGTAGGGATCGGGTTCTGGCCCAGCCTGGGGAGAGGGGCCGGGAGCCGAGGCCTCAGCTGTCCTCCCTGCTTGAGCACACCCGCGCCCCCCACCGCTGTCCGTTGTCGGAGGCCCTCCCGGCCATCCCTCGTGATGGGCAGCCTAACCTGGCTGTGCAACGGGAGGGGACCCCACGACAGTCCCGCAGGGCAGTGCTCGGGCCCCTCGGGGCTTCCCTGGCCCCACCTTCAGACAGAAGTTTCCGTTGGAAGAAGGTTCCAGAGGGAGGCATGAGCCTGTTGACTCCCCCTGAGCCAAGCGCTTGGCCGGTCCCACCAGGCCCGCGTGAGGGAGAAGGACCTCCCACAAGGGCCGAGGCACCCCGCCCGCCCCCCCGCACCGCATCCCCGTCCCCATCATGCCCACAGCTCCAGGTCCGCCTTGCCAAGCAAGGATGGGTAGGAGGCACATGGAGGGAGGGATTGGAGGCCCCCCAGTTGGTAACCCCCACCTTCCCCAGGGAGCGTCCGCTCTCCTTGGCCCCAGCACCTTTCCCACCTGGCCAAGCAACATCTTCGCAGGCGAAGGTCTAGAACCAGATGTCCCTCTAGGTCTCCAGAGGGACAGTATTCTGACCTCCTTCCTCCATCCTTATGCCTCGCAGCCGTGTGTAAGGCAGACTTCCCCAACCTGATTTTTCATGGTCACGAGGCTAAGAATTCTTGGTCAGATAAGCTTGTGAAACACTGGCTAAGCAAATTATTCAGTTTCTTGCCTGCAGGGCTTATCAGAACCTTATTATACTAATAAGCACTGAGGATTTTTAGGAGGTAGACAGACTATGCCATTTCCCAAACTCCCTTGTCCACAGAATTCTTTTCTCCCAGAGTATCTCATGGGCCAAGAATCTGACAGAACACACTTTGAGAAATTTGCCATTGAAATGTTGCTGTTCCCATTTTCTGGATGGGCAGTCTGAGGCCCACAGAACCTGAAGGGCTTGCTAAAGGTGAAGCCTGACCACACAGGGATTTGGCCCTGCCCTCAGAATGCACACAGCCTTCCTTGTTCTTAACCTGGCACCGAGTTTCTGTTGCATTTTGAGCATCGACCATTTGTCCCCTGCTTGGTGCCCGGCTAGATTCACCACACTGGTGGGGTTCTTGTCCACCCTGTGTCCTGGCTCAGCCTCACACAGCCAGAGCTTATGTCCTGAGGTTGTGTTGACCTGCTGGGATGCCACTTCCCCGGGGAGAGCAGCTTCCCCGCTCTGGACATTTGAGGACCCCTGAGATTGTCCCCCAGAGACAGACTGTCCCCGGGCTGCCTCCAAGGGGGATGAGCGTGAGGGGGCGTGGCAGGCTGGGCTCCTGGGGCACGCGGGTGCCCAGGAGGATGAGCTGACGCCCCCACGGCTTTCTTTTCTGCCCCCCTGCAGGACATGCTGCCCATGCCCGGAGATCCGACCCAGGGGACCGGCAACTATAACATTGAAGACTTCGCGGACCTGGGCATGTTCCCGCCGTTTTCTGAGTAGCGGCAGGCAGATTGCGGCCGGCGCTGGGCAGTGCCCCCCACGCGCGCGGGACCCCCCCACGCCCTGCTTGCCCCGCCTGCCCCGCCACGGGACCCCCCAGCGGAAGGCCTCTCACCCCCATGCTCCCCCCAGCACAGCATCGCTCAGCCTGCAGCCGGGGCTGCCCGGCCACCCACCAGGAGCCCTGGTGGATACTGGGGAGTTGCTGTATTTATTGTACTCTTATCTGTGTATGCTTGGGAGGTGAGCCCGTCGGGTCCTGGAGGTCTGGTTGTGAATAATCTCATAGCAGACAGTGTCCACCTATAAAACGTCCGGTCCCCGTCCCAAGTGCCCAGGCCTGCCCAGGACACGGGAATGGGTTTCTTCTTGCCTTTGACATCTGTGGATGGGTGGGGCTCGGGTGCTGGAAGGGAGGCGAGCAGGATGCACGGCCTTTGTTCTCCGAGCTGGGACCCAGAGGTGGACCCCGCTCCCCGTTCCCAGCTCAGCCAAGTCTGTGTGTGCGTCCGTCCATCCGTCATGCTGTGGGATGTGTGTACTCTGTGCGGTGTGATGTGAATCCCTGTCCTGATGGGTGTGCTATGCCCCGTACGTGCCGTGTGGCCAGAGTGAGCGTCCAGAATCCAGGGGCCCCCCCGCGCAGCCCCCACCCCCAGCGCAGCACCCCCTGGCTGGAGGGAGCTTGGCCCAGGGCCTGGGCGCCGGGCTGGGCGGAGCAGGCTGACGTTCCATGGTGTCGCCGGGAGTCGTGGCTGGGAACCTGCTTGCCTTCATGGGTCAGCTCCCGGGTGCAGGCGCCCCTCTGAGAGGAAGCGGCCCCCTCCTCTTCCAGGAGGCCCCCGAGGGAGCACTGGCCCTTCCTGGTTACGCGCAGGTGTCTCCCCCCTGGTTCCCAGCCAGCGCCTGCCAAGGGCACACCTTGAGGTCACAGAGCCCGAGGCCCTTCTGCAGAGGACTGGACAGGAAGGCAGGACGTCCGGGCCTCGGCGGCCACATTACGCTCAGCAGCTCTGGAGCTGGTTCAGGTGTGGTCCCGTGCGTGGAGACAGGAGTTCAGAAACCTCTCCCAGCAGGCCGCCTGGCCTTCCTTCTGCAGCCACCGGGGGCAGAGTGCAGGTCTGTGAGGCAGAAGGCTGGGCTTCCCGTTCTGATTCTGGTACGCACTCACCGGGGCCTTGAATTCCTCAGATGGCCTCGAGACGGGAGCAAGAGCTGCCTTCCAGAAGCTTCTGCCTGGCTGAGCCCATGGTCCCTGGCTTGCTGTGTTTCCCTCTATTCAGTGGCCTCGCGCCCCTGTGCCCCGTGCCCTGAGACAGGCTCTCCACCTCTCGTCTCTGTCTTTTCCTGACAGCCAGGCTTCCGTTTGGCCTCACCGTCCATGGGCTCGCTGCCTCCCATGTGGGAGGAACGCTACACTCGCGGCCCGGCAGGTCGAGGAGCCTGCCCCCAGGACAGCCCTGCATCTCTCCCGGGGTCCCTCAGGCAGACCTCCTCAGGCACCCGGCTCAGAAACAACCCGTGTCCCCCCCACCCCCAGGATTTCGGAGGGCCAGCCGAGTGTGGAGGGTTCTGAGCTGCCTGAGGGCAGAGTGAGCCCAGCGGGCAGGAAGGAGCCGGGGGTGGGGTGGGGGGTTGCCTGGACCTCTGCACGCTCTGCGTTAAACGCCGGCCCCTGTGCGGGGTCCAGAGGGGACCCCTGCGCCCTGTCTTGCTTGGAGAGCTCCACCTACAAAAGTCCAAAGTCGTTTGGTAGCATTCCTGTGGCTGGTAGTCCGCTCTGTGCGCTCCCAGTTCCTAGACTCTAAATGCACAGACTGAACAGTTCCTAGAGCGGCTTTTAATCCTTTGCGTATAGCGGTGATTGAGTCCCAGGTTCAGGTTGTTTTACCCTCAGGAGCCTCTTCGCTTCAGGGGACATGGTGGGCCCGACAGTGCCAGAGCCAGAGGGGGCTCCCCCGTGCGGGCCCTGCCCTTGGGGTCACCTCCGCCTCCGCAGCCTGAGCCTACCCCAAGCAGGGGACACGATCATTTCCAAGAAAGGCGCAGAAATCACTTTCAGATCAAAGAATGGTTTCTCTGTGAAACAGAAACAGACTTTTTGTGGCCTTTCACCTGTGAGTTTGGAAGTTTGGGGGGTTTCATGTTTGCTTTTTCCTTGTTTCCTGGAGAGAACTGGGGATTTCCTTAGATGTGTCCATCAGGTTGACGCTGTGACCCGGGGCTGCGCTGGACACCGAGGGGATGCGGACCAGGGGAACAAGCCTTGCAGCCACTTCTGTCTGTTGGGGTGCAGACAACTCAAGGCTCGGTCCTGGAAGGCAGGGACCGTCGGTGACTGAGGCCGGGCGTGATGGGGAGTACCGTGACTCGGGCGGCCCGGCCCCCTTCCTTCCGGCTCTGTCCCAGGAGCCTCGACAGGGAAGCCCACGGCAGTCCGATCGGCCTGCAGGAGCGCTCTGTCCTCTCGACTCCCCATCCTACTCCTTGGTTGTGATTCTTGGAGGCCATCCCGTGACCAGTAAGAAAACAGACAGGACTAGAAGGATCTCTGACGCAAGAGATGCACCCCCCACCCCGAGGAATCTTGCGCCAGACCGGAATAAGAGTTAAAACCACAGAGGGTCTCATCCCAGTTTGGAGGAGCGCGTCCTGTGCCAGGCCTGCGCAGCCAGGAGGGGACTGTGTGTGGACCCTCTGTTGGCACGGCGTCCAGCCAGGCCCCGCCCAGACTCCTCTCCCAGCTCGGCCGGGACGCACTCCCTCACTCACACCCCCTCACTCACACCCCCTCTCCTTGGGCCCGGCAGGCCGGCCTTCCACAGAACAGGCCGGAGCCTTGGGGGAGGACACAAGGCAGCCATTTTGAGGCTCACACAGGACTTGGCTGGTGACGGTGGCTGTGGCCGTGGAGGTTCTAGAACATTCTACCTACGTCTCCCTCCCACGAGTTTTGTTTTTAGCTGTGGTTTCAGGGAGTGATAGAGCCATCGCAAACAGCCGCGTTCTCTTCTGCTTCCTGATATATTAAACCCACCCCCTTTGCTGTTTCATGAATCCCTTGTGGAGAACGGGAGCGTGCTGAGAGTTGATGGAACTGCCGTCAGGGAGCTCGGACCTTCAGCCAGTAAAGAAACCGTATCTCCCCCCAGATTAGCCACACGTGACCGTGACCTCCCATCCACGTCTGCCAGCCTTAGCCAAGAGATGGGACGGGCCCTGGGGAAATGAGTGGTGGCCTCAACCTTGTACATCAGCCCTTGGGAGCAGCCGAGCTCTGCTGGGACCGTGACCTCCACCCACCTGGGCCCACCTGTTCCCTGCCAGTTAGGACCTGTCGCCTAGCCAGACCAGTCAAAGCGCTAGTGAGTCACGAGTCAGGACACAAGTGGTCCTGGTCGTACCGGAAACTAGGAGTCTGGTCGTCACTTGCCAGGGACCCATTCCCTCCTCCCTCCAGCCAGTCCTTGTGTGGTGTGTGGTAAGGGGGCCGCTCCCCCTTTCCCTCCGCTGCAGGGGTCTGGGACAACCTGAGAGGCACCTGCCATGGTGCCGGCAGCCATTCATGGAGAGAGCTGCCTGGGTCTTGTGGCCAAAGCTGGTTTTGTGGTCCAGCAACCAGCCAAAGCCTGTGTGGGGGCACCGACCGGGAAGGGAGAGGCTGTGCCAGACGCGGGGCGGCTGGCTCCCCGGGACAGCCTCGTTCTCCTTCGGAGGTGACAGGCTTCCGTGGACAATGTCAGCACCTCATCATTTCCCTTGTAGCCTTTCTTCGTATGGCCGTGAGCTGTGCTGTGGATAAATCATCATTTGTATTTCTTGAATGTTCTCTAGGACTAACAGTTATTGAGTTGGTTGTGTATATGTGTAACTAATGTAACTGCCTTTTAAAATTCCATTACAATAAAAATGACTTTGCTCTGAACAGTGAACAGCGCAGGCCAGCTTCGTGATTGAGTGGTTCAGGGAACCTTCTCTTGGACTTTGGGATGTATCTGGGATCACACCTCTTCCTAAGGGCTGTGTTATTATCTCTCACTGCCGGCCAAGAGCGGAGAGTCCCTGGGTGCTAAAGAGGGGCCCTTCTGGGGGTCTAGCTACATAGGAGAGGAAGGTGCTTGCCCTTGTCTACCAGGCAAAGCTCTCTAGAAGGCTCTCTGCGTGCTGTATTTGTGAATCATGACAAACCTGGGCTATGTGGTTATTAGTCCCAGTTTATAGAGTATGAGACAGGACTCGAGAAGTTAAGTGACTTATCTAAGAACTGTCAGGAAGGAACTGGCAGAACCAGGATTTGATCTCAAATCCTCACTCCAAACCCTTTATCTATTGTCTTCTTCAAACACTCTTTTTATTTCTTTTTTAAAATTCTCCCAAACATTAGTGTTTTAATATGCTCAAGCCTCTAATAAATACTTACAAATTCTAACCATTCTCTGTTGAGAGATGACTATTTGGAGTCTAGCAAAATGGCAGGCTGAAATAATTTAAACACTTTTCCATCAAACATCTGGTGTCCCTTTTTTTTTTTTTTTTACAGCTTTATTGAGCTATTATTGATATAAAATAAACTGCATATATTCAAAACATACATTGGGGGGAAATTTTTGTGACCTTGAGTTAGGCATAGATTTCTTAGATACTCCACCTAAAGCATGATCTATAAAGGAATAAAATTACAAATTGAACTTCATAAAAAAAATTCAAAACTTTGCTTTTCAAGGACGCTGTTAGCAGGATGAAAAGATCCACCGTCGACTGGGAGAAAACATTTGTGAGCCATGTATCTGGCAAAGGACTTGTATCCAAAATATGTAAAGAACGCTTACAACTGAATAAACAAGTTAGGACAAAAGAGGCAAAAAATCTGAACAGACACTTCACCAAAGAAGACACAAAGTGGGAAATAAACACATGAAAACATGGTTGGGATCGTCAGCCATCAGGGAAATGCACATTCTAATTCCACTAGCCATTAGAATGTTTCAACATTTAAACAGACTGATACAGCAAGTCTTGTCCAGCATGTGGAGCGCCTAGACACCCCCACAGTCCCTTTGCATAACAGTTAGGCAGCTTCTTAGAAAGTTAAGCACACATGCACCCTAAGACCTAGTCTTTCCACATCTAGGTACTTATTTGCCCAGCGGAAATGAAAACGTGTTTCCCCACAAAGACTTCAGTGGGAATGTCGTAACCACCAAGAGCCAGAAACAATCTAAATGTCCATCAGAAGGTGAGTGGGGAAATCGTGGTATATCCACACAATGAACAGTACTCAGCAATGGAAGGGAACAAAGACAAAATGTGGATACAAGCGATGATAAGATAGATCTCAAAAACATCATGCCGAGCAAAAGAAGCCAGGCACAAAGGCACCGCATGATTCCATGTATACGAAATTCCAGGTAAGAACTAGCTAATCAGCAGGACAGGAAGCAGGTCCGTGGTTCTGGGGCTGGAGGGGAGGAGAATGGAAGAGGGGATGGGAAGGTTCTAGATTTGATGGGTGTTCACACTGGTTGTGACCTTCACTGAAGATGGGTCCTTTAAGTTACAGTATGTATAAATTCTATCCAAATTAAGTTGATATAAAAACAATCGCAGGAGAGTTTTTTTGTGCGATTTGACAAGGTAATCCAAAATTTCCTATGGAACTAAAGAGAAATCATACCCAATACATTTAATTGAATGAGATATTTAAAGAAGAGAAGGAGGAAGAGGAAGAAAATGAGAAAAATGGAGCATTCAGCCTTCTAGACACGTGGAAGCTTTGTGATGAGAAGCATGGATCTAGAACACTAGCTCAGGGGAATACAGCAAAGAACCTAGGAAGACACACACGTTCGGAAGGGAGATTGTTCTTTGGGAGAGCCAGCATCACAAGTCACGGGGACCAGGTGGGCTACCAGTCAATGGTGGCAAATGGCAGGAAAAGAAGACATTTGATCCTTATCTTACCCAAGATACAAAATACAGGACACAAAAAATACACTCCACAGAGATGAAAATATCTGAATGTTAAAAAGTGACGTATGTAAGGGGCGCCTGGGTGGCTCAGTCGTTAAGCGTCTGCCTTCGGCTCAGGTCATGATCCCGGGGTCCTGGGGTCGAGCCCCGCGTCGGGCTCCCTGCTCCACGGGGAGCCTGCTTCTCTCTCTCCCACTCCCCCTGCTTGTGTTCCCTCTCTCGCTGTGTCTCTCTCTGTCAAATAAATAAATAAAAATCTTTAAAAAAAAAAAAAAGTGATGTATGTAAAACATTTAGAAAAAAAAAAACTAGGAAACTATATTTATGGAATCAAATCCAGGAAGGATTTCTCACACCAGGCGTGAAGACCACAAACCCTACAGTAAAATACTGATGTGTTTGAACTCACTGAAAAATACTCAGCTTAAAAATATGTAAAAAGACAATGGATAAGTTGGTAGGAAATATTTGCAATTTATGTTGTATATGCCCAACAAAATGATATTGGCACAGAGTATTCAAAACATATGAAGGATTCATTAAAACCAATGAGAAAAATACAACTTAACAGATACACGGCGAGAGCGTTAGAACTGTCAATTCATAAAATTCAAATGGCATTAAACATATCAGGAGGGGCTGGACCTCCCTAGTAATTCAGGGAAATGCACAACCGAAACAAGATAACAATGTCCTTGGATTCCCTGAGTCTGATAAACACGGTTGTTATTGAGGATATGGGGAAACAGGGACCCTCGCTGATGGGAAGCGGGCCGGATGCTCTGGAGAGTTAGGTAACCCTGCAGGTCAGGGATGTACAGGACCCCTGACTCAGCAACCCCAACTCCAAGCCCTGTCCTAGGAAGCCTCCTACACGAGCACAAGAGGACAGTGAAAAGCAGATCTGTCGTGCCGTGTGTAGCAGTGAAAAGTGAGAAACATCTAACCGTCCCTCGGTGGAGACAGGAATAAACTCATTTAGTCACACAAAGGAATACAAGGCAGCCCATAAGGGGGTCTTGTTGCAGCATGCAAAAATTCTAAAACTAGGGTACTGAATTTAAAATACTGTTCATAGGGGCACCTGAGTGGCTCAGTCGTTGAGCGTCTGCCTTCAGCTCAGGTCATGATCCCAGGGTCCTGGGATCGAGCCCTGCGTCGGGCTCCCTGCTCTCTGGGGAGCCTGCTTCTCCCTCTGCCTGAGCTCCCCCTGCTTGTGTTCCCTCTCTCGCTGTGTCTCTCTCTGTCAAACAAATAAATAAAAAACAAATAAAAAAATAAAATACTGTTCATATTTTTATAGCTCAGGGCAATCACCTATTTTGTTAGGTGTTAGATAAGTTGTTAGAGTTTGAAAAAAAGAGTCTCACGGACCGACCGACAGGTACAACTCTGGATAGAGAGGCGAAGAGATGTAAGGTTTGTGTGGCTGAGTTCCTTCAGATTGAGAAAGAAGAGAGGGAGGGGTGTGTGGATCAAAAGTAAAGGGAAGAATTAGGGCAAAATGTCCAACAGCTGGTCTCATCTTGGCGCTGAGCAGAGAGGAGTATGTTTCCCTTCTCTCAAGTCCGCTGTGTTCTGGAAATATTTAATAATTGCACATAAATCAGCAAGTGAGAAAGCAGCTATTTAATCTCGCCAAGTAGTCAGGGAAACGCGAATTGAAGTAACAATGAGACAACATTTCTCGCCCCCCGCCCCCCAGCCCGTGGACTGCCGAAAACACCCAAGAGTACTCACACCCATCACGGATGCACGTGCAAGAATCTTCTGACATACTTTTGGTAGAAATGTACATTTTCACAACTTAACTTTGAGTGACGATATCTTTTCATTGAGAATAAACATGTCTTGGACCCAGGCATCTCCATTCTAGACATGCCTCCCGGCGAGATAAGAGCCTTGAAGTATGCAGGTGTGGGTGTGCGAGCGTGCATGGCCACAGTATTCCGCGGCGGAGAACAAGTGTGGACTGAGGCAAAGCCCGCGAATCGAGGAATGAATGAATACACTGGAAAACGTCCTTTCATTAAATGTTACATAGCGTCACCTCCGTGTGCGAACAAATACAAAGCAATCCCACTTCAGGCCTGACAGCTGTGAGCCTGTTTCTCGCCCAAACTCTCCCCCGCGTGTCCTCAGGCCACCTGCTAGGCAGGGGGCTGGGGCTCCACAGGGAAGACATGCTCCCCCCACCCCATGGAAACCCCGTTCCTGGGAGAGAGGCAAGCAGACAGAATATGACATTCCAGAATGTGCGAAGGGTTTGGGTATAGAGGACCCCCACCCCGCACCAACACAGGTGGGGAGGGGCCGAATAGCAGGAAGGGTGTGCTGAGCTTGGCTTAACCAACAGGTCCCAGCTGGGGCCCATCAGCAACGCAGCCTTCCCCCTGGGAGCCCAGCTTGGGGGTCCAGACGACACTTAACGGGTTCCCATCTCCCAGCCCAAGTCCCTTACAAATCCCGAAGTAGGTATGCCCGCCCCTCAGCCGGACAGCGGCTGGAAAGGACTGGAACGCCGCCCGCCTCTGGTTTCAGCCCAGCTCCTGGTTCTTCCCACGGAGTTCACGGCTTTCCCGAGGAGTCACGTGTGCGTGCAGAAAGTGGGAAGGCGGCGGGGGGCTGGCGAGGAGGAGGGCACGCGGCCGTTTGCCAGTGGGAGAGAAGTTCTCCTCCCCGAGGCTCCTCGGAGCAGAAGCCACGTCCACTCCTGGGTCTCGTGGAACCTCCGCGCCCCGCACGGCCGCCGAGTTCTCCCCGTGGCCACGTCTGAGCCTAGGCTGGGCCACAGAGCCACGGCTCGAGCCCCCCCGCCCCCGCAGGCTGGGCAGCCCCACAACGGTCCCGATCACAGTGAGCTCGCCGTGGCGGGGGGAGGCTCGGTGGGGGCCTCCGGGGAGGGGTCGGCCTCGGCTCGGCAGGCGGTAGCTGCGCACCCGGGCAGGAGGGAGGGCGGCCGAGAGCCGGGGGAGAGACAGCTGGTGGCCCCCAACTGAGCCCCGGGCGGACGGCCCGTCTGGGGCCATGTGGACAAGGACCGCGGTCAGCAGGGGGTGGGGCACGAGAGCCTCCCTTCTGGGACCGTGGAGCGTGGCCGGAAACGTCCAGGGGACTGTTTTCCCTCCGTGGGCATGAGGCAGGGAGGCCGTGTGAGGGAGGCTGGCGTTTAACCCGAAGGCAGCCCCAGGGAGGGACATCCAGGGAAGGCTGGGACACCTGGGCGTGACAAAGACAAGCCCACGGCACTTGGGCCAGGCGGCCGAGAGAGGGCACACCTGGGACAGAAAATCCGAAGGCGAGAAGCAATGGGGGAAAGGCAGGTCAGGCTGTGTGGCCGGGGGGCCCAGATGGGAACGCTGGTCCCCAGTGCGTCCTGGACCCAAGGACCCTGGGCCCCAGGAGGTCCTGAGCACAGGACACAGGCCAGGGTTGGGAGAGCACAGCCCCTCCAAGGAGACCACGGACGGCCAGTGGGGGACAAGCCGCTTGGGGGGCCCTGCTGCCCACTCCCCCTCACTCCAGCCCTTTCTGCCTTCCCTCTCGGGCACGGGAACCCCATCTCTGTGGAAGGACTGTCCTCAGCTCCTGGGCCCCGCTCTGCCAACGTACAGGCACAGTGGCACCTGGGATCGTCTATCTCACCGAGAGCTGCCCCTTAGCAAGGACCCGTGGGTGCAGGGGAGTCACAAACCCCCGCACACCAGCTCCCCTGCTTCCTGCTGAGGAGCCTCCACACTGTCTGGGTGCTCGAGCATCCCTGGGAGACTGAGATATACTTACCCTGTGCAGAAACCCTATTTGCCAGATACTGGGGCCTGCCCCCTCTTCTTCCTTTCCCATCCCACTTCCTGGGGGGAGGTGTCTCCCTTCCCTGGTGGTCAAGCTCTGCTGTCCCGAGTCTCCTTGAGCAGTGTCCCCTCCAGCTCCGGACAGCTCCTGGGAGCGCCCCTTAGAACCCTCGCACGAGAACATGCTTCTTAGATTCTGCTTCTGAAGAACCCAACCTCATACACCGAACATGGACAAAGAATTAGGAACATGTAACCACCTCATCGTTCTAGCAGAAAAAAAGAAATGTAAAGAAGATGTCTTTTAAAGAGCTAGACATACAAAGGATTGAGCCTTTATTTGTCAATAAAAACAGATGAATATTTTTGGTAATATTTGGTACCGTAGATGGGACAGGACTTCGTCCTCAGAGATACCTGTTCTCGCCAGGGCCTGGGAAAGTAGCTCACCCCCGTTTACCTGGGACTTTCCCAGTTGCAGCCGTGGAAGTCCCATGTCCTGAAAACAAAGTAAACAAGGACATCGGGTCACCCACCTGGGACCCCAACATTTTCTGGCAGTGACAACAGCGTCCCTCAATAGGAAGGAAGACACCGACATTTTGCAATGGATTTTGCAAAGCCGCCGATGGCTGGAGCTGGACAGGATCTCGGTGGGACCTGAGAGCGGCATTCTTAGGTAACAGGAGGGAAAGGGAGTCCAGAGGTTCCCTCGATTCTTGCTTTGTTTCTCAGAAGCTTTAGCAATAGGGGAATGCTCCTCTCGGCCCTGACCGTCGTGATGAATGAGGCCACGCATCAGACCCACGCAGATCCACAAAAGCAGGGGGATCTTCTTTACTTTTCAAGTAGGCTCCAGCCCAGCCTGGAGCCCAATACAGGGCCCGAACCCACAACCCCTAGATCAGAGTTGGACGCCTCACCGACTGAGCCCCCCGGGTGCCCCAAAGCGGGGGGATTTTCTATGCCACCAGCAACTGACCAGACCCGCGGAGACGAACCCTTCCCCTCTGACCGGGTCAACTGTGCATGTCCTACCTGAGAACGCTGGAAAGGGGACGGCAGAGAAGGCGACCCGGCCCGGCGGCTTGGCCCGCTGAGGGAAGCCTGGGGTCTTTGAGGCTGGGCTTTCTGCGGAGAGCAGCTTTCTGCCCTGAGGAAACCGGCACAAGGTCCCTGTGGTCTCACTGGTCCCTCTGGGGACCCTGAGGAGAAGGAGGGGCAGACGCCGGAGCCTGTCCCAGGGGAGGAGAGAGGGAAGAGGCCCGTGGCCAGGGGTCCCACGCAGGGGCCACGTGAGAGTCAGCCGGTGTGTTCCTTTCCCCCCCGGGGCCGCCCTGACAAGTTAGCACAAACCGGTGGCTTCAAACAACAGCAATATATTCTCATGATTCTGGACACCACGTTCTGAAATCAAGGTGTTGTCAGGGCGGGTTCCCTCCAGAGACCGTGAAGGAGCGTCTGAGCCGTGCCTCTTGCAAGGGTTTGGTGGCTGCCGAGAAGCCTCGGTGTCCCTCGGCACAGGTCAGCATGCCCCCCGGTCTCCGCCTGCGTGTCCACAAGACCTTCTTCCCGAGTCCCTGTGTCTCAAATCTTCCCCCCTCCTTTCTTGTACAAGGGCCCCCTCACCGGTCTAGGGCCCACCCTAAATCCAGGACGATCTCGTTTCAGGATCCTTCACCTCATTACGCCTGCAAAGACCCTATTTCCACATAAGGTCACTTTCCCATGTCCCAGGGGTGAGGCCTGGGACCTATTTCGGGGAACACAACTCAACCCACTCCGCACAGCAAGTGTGAGGGACAGTCTCAGTCGCTGGGTCTTCTGCAAAGATATGCAGGAATCCAGACTGTCCCAGAAGCGTGGAGGACCCAAATGGAATACCCCAGAATGCAAGGAATCGCCGATGACACCCTCGCTGCTGGGGTGGGGACCTAGGGAAGTACGTGTCGGTTGCGGAAGATGCCCTCGGATGAGCAGAGACAACAGGTGCGTGAGGTGGGAACACAGACGGACGGCAGGCCTGGGAGAGGCTAGGCAGGCCCCAGCGGGGCAGC
The DNA here is from genome assembly GCF_054177405.1 of Leptonychotes weddellii. Lineage (NCBI taxonomy): Eukaryota > Metazoa > Chordata > Mammalia > Carnivora > Phocidae > Leptonychotes > Leptonychotes weddellii. The sequence goes on along the minus strand of NC_138377.1, from coordinate 125,180,592 downwards.
TGGGCGTCCTCCGTGCCAGAGCGCGAGGCTCAAGGACAGCGGGCCTGGGACTCTCGGGCCCTCGAGAACCAATAGTAAGTGGTGACTTACCTCCCTTCTCTAAGATCCTCCCTTCGGGTTTCTGTCTACAGCATCTGCACCAGCATGACCACTGTGTGGAAGACACATCACCACGGGAGGCTGGGAGGCTGGGAGGCTGGGGACTGTGACCTCCACCCCCAGGTGAGGAAGGGAGGGAGCAGCTCAGTGGAGAGTGGTTTTCGGGAGGCCGAGTTCCAGCGGCACTCCTTTTTGGGGTCAGAATGTGGCTGGTTGGGAAACGAGAGGTGGAAGGAGAGAGTCTCCTCCGGGAAGGCGGCCTCCAGCTCTGTGACTCGTGGGGCAGGGGGAGGAGATGGGGAAGGGCAGGAATTAGGGCTCCGTCCGGAAGGTGGGGCGGTGGGGGGAGACCTGGCAGGATAGGGGCAAAGGTCACCGATCCCTCAAAGCACCTTGCCAGCAGGCTGCACGCAGAGGGCAGAGCGGGGCTTCGGTGAAGAAGCCCATGCAGCAGGGACAGGAATGACTCCTCAGAGTTTGAGCCTAGGACGTTCAGTGACAAAGATTTGGGGTTTTGTTCCTTTTTGTTTTAATTAAAACATATCACGTTCTTACCTCTTTCTGGAATCTATTTCTCAAGAGGACAAGATTATGCTCCAGAAACACCCTAGAATGGACAAATCCCCCGGGATGGGGAACCGGTAAGTTCATCTCCGCATCTCCTCCTTCTAACACAACGTCGGGAAAAGTGATCAAAGCTTGTTTGCAGATGGGCTGAATCTGAGCAAATTGATCAAAGGGCCATGTTGGATCTGCCCATCGGGCGCCGGCGCCCTCCACCCGGACGCATCTTCTTGGCCAAGGGAATCTTGCTGGAACCTCTCACCAAGAGCACGAGCACTGGACGGAACTGACCTTCATTTCCAATGACAACTTTGACTTTCTTGGGCATCATTCATTCAAAGGGTGGAGCAAATCCCAGAGAGCATTCCCAGTGGACCCTGGATACTTGCCCCATGGGGAATATTTCCGTGGGGAGCCCACGGGAGGGCCTGGATCTCCCCACGCGTGTACCGGTCTCCCGGAGTCTGGGGAGATCCTTAGCCCTGGCTGGTCCAGGGGACCGCAAGCGCAGGAGCAGTGGGGACAGGCAGGGCACGACCGGGCAGGACTTCGCAGACACTGAGGGATCTACGTGGTAGAGAGGGTTGGTACTTCCTTCTTCCAGGTGGGCCTGTATGGTTTGTGCTGAGATCCGAAGACCAGGAGGAGGGAGGACCAGGGCTCCTGGAGGAAGGACAACAGTGAGGCTGGCTGAGCCCAGAAAGAGGGGAGTCGCTCAGCTCTCAGAGATGGAGGCGCTTGTACCCCATCCAGCTCAGAGGGTGCGGGGGAAAGCCAGGCCTCCCTGCAACACCAAGTCTGAGGCTCCGAGCGCCCGCTAAGAGGAGGGGTGAGTGTGATTCGGGAGAAGAAAGTCATCTGGGGGCAGAGCGTGTTGGGGGTGGGGGGGTGGTCCATGTAGGAACGCCCCACATGTGCTGTGCATCTGCGTTTCTCAGGAACAGAGACCTCCTGTGAAGGCAATTCCCGAATGAAAGGTGTATTTCCAGCTCAACAGGATGAAGATGCACGTTTCCGAGCGTCAGAGGAAAAGCCCATGCTGACCCCTGGAGGGAGGGCCTGGCTTCCTGCACAGGCAAGAGGCTATGCTGGGGACAGCAATTGCCCAGAGCACCGAGTTAGGGAGCAGGGAGCACCGAGTTAGGGAGCGCAGAGCACCGAGTTAGGGAGCACCAAGTTAGGGAGCGCGGGGCACCGAGTTAGGGAGCAGGGAGCACCGAGTTAGGGAGCGTGGGGCACCGAGTTAGGGAGCAAGGAGCACCGAGTTAGGGAGCGCGGGGCACTGAGTTAGGGAGCGTGGGGCACCGAGTTAGGGAGCAGGGACCACCGAGTTAGGGAGCAGGGACCACCGAATTAGAAAGCACGGAGCACCGAGTTAGGGAGCAAGGAGCACCGAGTTAGGGAGCAGGGAGCACCGAGTTAGGGAGCGCGGGGCACCGAGTTAGGGAGCA
>NC_138377.1:125087256-125178378 GCF_054177405.1 Leptonychotes weddellii | reverse complement strand
TAGGGAGCGCGGGGCACCGAGTCAGGGAGCGCGGGGCACCGAGTTAGGGAGCAGGGACCACCAAGTTAGGGAGCAGGGAGCACTGAGTTAGGGAGCGTGGAGCACCGAGTTAGGGAACATGGGGCACTGAGTTAGGGAGCCTGGCCCACGAGTTAGGAGCTGGGGAGCACTACCTTTTCTGAATAGGTGCGTCACTCAAGATGTCTTCCTCCTTCCTGTTCATTAAGAAAAACAAAAACATGGGATGGAGTGTGTTTGAGGAGGGTTATTCTGGAAAGAGGGAGACAGTTACATATCATTTACTGAAATGTCCAGTGACGCACATTGCATTTTTTTTTAAAGATGCTATTTTTAAGTAATCTCTGCCCCCAAGGTGGGGCTTGAACCCAGAGCCCGCTGATCACAAGTCACATGCTCTTCCGACTGAGCCAGTCCGGTGCCCCCACACTGTATTTTTTTGAGATAAAATTCATGTACCGTAAAATTCACCCTGTTAAATTGTACAATCCAGTGGTTTTAGTCCATAAACAAGTTTGTGCAAGCATCAGCATATGCATTCCAGACCATTTCATCATCCCACAAAGAAACCCGCGCCCTTAGCATCAGCCCCACTTTCCCCGTCCCCTCACGCCTTCCTGACTGCAGGATGTGTCTGCTCTGGACCTGGCACCGAGAGGGAGCCAGGCTGCGTGTGGCCTCTCGCGTCTCACTCCTGCCGCTGAGCTGCTCTCAAGCCTCACCCCTGCCGGAGCTTCTCAGTATTTCAGCCCTTGTATTGTCAAATAATGTTCCCTTGTATGAAGACAGCACTTTTTATTTATCTGTCCATCCATTGGTGGCCATTTGGAGTTGTTTCCATATTTTGAATATTACAGGTAATATTGCGCTGAGCATTTGTTCATGGTTTGGTCTGGACGACCAGGAAGGGTGGGGTGGCTGGGTCACATGCTAAGGCCACGTTTTCCTTTCTGGGGAGCCACCCCCCTCAGTTCCCACTAGCAGCGCCCGAGTCTCCGCTGCTCCCCAGAACTTGCCCATCTTTGTGTTTCTCGCCGCCCTTGTGGGCGTCAAGCGGTACCTCGCTGTGGGTTTTATTTGCGTCGACTTGATGGCTCATGATGTTAAATGTCTTCTCACGTATTTGAGGTCCATTTGTCCGCCTACTTTGGAGAAATGTCTATCCAGATCCTTCACCCGTTTTTAAATTGGATTATTTGTCTTCGTTACAGTTGAGCTGTGTTATTCATGCCTTCTAGCATGGAGTCCCTCATTAGGTAGGTGCTTTGCAGCTTCTTTCTTCCATTCTGCAGTTCTCAACTCCTTTATGGCGTGTCCTTTGAGGCACAAAGGTTTCTGGTTTTGATGAAGTCCGATTTACTTTTTGTGGTTGTTGTTTGGGCTTTTGGTGTCATATCGAAGAAACTGGTGTCTAATCCAGAGTCACAAAGACTGACACTTATGTTTGCTTGTAAGACTTGTATCGTTTCTGTCCTTCACTTAGGTTTTTGGCCCATTTTGAGTTAATTCTTGTGTATGAGGTGGTGGTCCAAATGTGTCCCTTTGCACGTAGAAATCCAACTGTCCCCGCACAGTTTGTTACAGACACCACGCTCCTCTCAACAGACATTGCATTTAACCTGTTGATCAGTTTAGAGGTTTACTATCCTAACAGTATTAGACCTTACAATCCACAAACACGAACTCCATTCATTTATTTAGGCTTTTAATTCTTTCAACGAGGTTTTGGTTTTCAAGTATACAAGTCATATACTTCTCTTGCTCAATTTATTCCTGAGTGGCTTTTGATCACGTAAATGGAATTGTCTTCTTAATTTCATTGTCCGAACGCCCGTTGCTGGTGCAAACACAGCCGATGTGCACTGATCGTGGGCCATGAGGCCTAAGTGAGCTCACTGATAGGCTCCCGTGGTCTTTTTCTCTTTTGCAGCACCTTGGGATTTTCTATGTATCAGATCATGTCACCTGCGAATAGACATAGTTTCACTTCTGCTTTCCAGCCTGGAAGGCTCTTGCCGTATCGTCTACCTCCTCAGCCAGGCAGAACCTCTGGCTCAGGGTTGCCCGGCTGCTGCGAGAGCCGATGGCCTTGGCTTGTTCCTGACCTGAAGGGAAAAGCCTTCAGTCTGTCACCACTCAGTGCGATGTGCTTTTTGCAAATTCCCCTTATCCGATTGAGGCATTTCCCTCCCATTCCTAGTTTGATGCGTGTTTCTGTGATCAAAGGGTGTTGGATTTTGTTAAGTGTTTTTTCTGCATCGATTGCATTTGTTAAGATGATTGTGTGGCTTTTGTCCTTCGTTCTACGAAGATGGTGTGTATCCGTGATGGAGGACCTTTTCTTCCGCGGGGCCCAGTCCTCCATGAATACCCTCTCTGTTATTTCTCATCTCAGACATTGTGGTTTTCACCTAGAAGTTCAAGTGGGGCTTTTTTATATCTTCCGCATTTCTAGTGAACATCATCTTGGGGCTACCTCACTGCCCATATTAACTATATGATAAAAACAGGTTTGATGTTCTTTTCTGCTAATTTTATCATCTGTGTCCTTATCTGCATCTGTTTCTGTCGACTGAAATGTCTACTCATCATGGATCATATTGCCCTGTTTCTTCAAAGGCCTGGTCAGTTTTGATTGGATGACCAACATAAACGTCACCATCGTGGATGCTGGATCGTTTTCTATTCTTACACATACTCCGCGGTTTTGTTCTGGTACACAGCAAAATTACAGAGACAGGTTGAGTCTTTCGAATCTTGCTTTTAAGCTGTATTAGGAGGGATAGATCATTTTTCCCCTTTCATGGGATGGTACCCTCCGAGCACCCCCTCCCCCCCGATGCCCCCGGATTGTGAAGCTCCCCGTTCCAGCTGTGGATGCAGGAGCTAATCCCAGACCTGTGCGTACACCAGGAGCGGCACTCTCTGCTCCTCTCGGATTGCTCTTTCCCTGACCTTAAATCGTTCCCTCCCTGATGACTCTCACTGAGCAGGCCTCAGCTGAAGACACAAGGAAGCGTCTCTAAAGAGCCTGTATCAGAATAGAGACCTGCAAGGTGCGTGCACGTGTGTCCCCTGCTGTCTCCTTGCTGGCACTTTGCCTCGCAAACACCAGCCTCCTTGGCTTCCCTGGACTCCAAGCTCTTTTTCTTCAATCGGGAGGCTCCAGATGCTGCCCAGATTCCCTCTCTCTGTGCGGCATTCTAGAAGAAACTCAGGCCCTGACCTGGGGAGTTAACCTCAGCGAACCTAATAGCTTCGGCTCCCTCGGGAATCACTGGTTCCTGTTACCTGAGGACCAGGTAAATAGCCACTGTTTTATGCATTTTCTCTGTGTTACCTGATTCAGGGAGGAGCATAAACCACGCCCCTGTTTCTCCACTTTGGCTAGAAGCAGACGCCTCACTTTTCTGAGTCGGGCTGATATCTACTCTGAAATCCTGAACCTGGCCTCGGCCTCCGACTATGAGGCCCCATCTCCTCCTGCCCCCGTTTGAGCCCCAGACTCTGCCAATCTGTTGGTCTCCTTGCACCTGCCAATCCCGCTGTGTGGGCCTGGGAGCTGCCCGCCGCTGGGAGGAACCGACAGCTGTTCAAACCATTTCTCCCTGGCTCCGTCCTTCTGCTGTTGCTCTGTTGTTCCCGTGGGGCTGGCCTGGCTCGGGCTGGCCGCAGCCGGGGAGAGGGAAGCCAGCAAAGTTCTTCTCGGATCCTCCCCTACAGAGTGCGGTTGCAAGCGGTTTCTTTCATTTCCGTGTTCGTTTCATTCGCCCTACTTTGGGCCGAGGGTAGCGTTCTAAGCTCCATGAGGTCAGGGATCTTGCTTTGCTCCCTGATACATCCCAAGAGCCGAGGATATTACTGGGCACACGGGGCGTACACAGTATTTGCTGAATTACTTGTTTCTGAATCTCCCTCTCTCTGCCAGAAACACTGCAGCTTTTTCTTCCTATTTGGTACAAAGGACTGTATTGTTCTAGGTCACAGCCCGCCTCCCTGTCCTTAGGGTTAGAATTCCCATGCATTCCGCATAATGGCAGAAAGGCCTACAGAAGAAGGAAAACACCTAGATTGCTAAATGAGAAAAGGCAGGAGCTAGTAAATCAAAGATATTGCCCACCCTACTTTATGCCTTGTGCTCGCTGCGACAGACGGACTTCTTTGATGTAGAGTATGTCCAAGTTAAAAGCTAAGCCTTTCCTATTAACAATATGGGGCCTTCAGCCATGAGAGAGTTAGCTAACTTAGCGCTGGGATGAGATATTGGCGCGGCTAAAATGAACCAGAGTGACAGCGCCGAGTGCCGGCAGGGGGTGTGAAGATGGGTCACCCGGACGTTGCCCGTGGGGACAGGAAACGGTTCGGCCGCTCAGAGGTCATTCGGTGGGTCCTTTCAAAACTATATGGAGAGATGTACTATGACCCAGCAGTACAGTGTTGGACGTTCGTCCCGGGAAAATGACTTATTTTTTCACCCAAGAATTTGTAAATGAATGTCTGTAACAGCTTATTCATAAGTAAAAAATGTTCTTCAATGGATAAAAACAAAACAGAAAAAAACCCCAAACCCCTCTGTTACATCCATACCATAGAATACTACTCAGCCACAAAAGGGAACAAGGTGTTGATTCACGTGAGGACTTGGCCGATCCTCAGGGAGGTCGTGCTGAGCGAAAGGACACCTGCTGCTTGATTCTGGTTGCTGTTCAGAGAATATCAGTCCAGGGATAGGGGATGGGCCGGCGGTTGCGGGGCTTAGGGAGGGAGGGGGCTGCTGTGGAGGGCAGCAAGGGCCAGGCTCTTGGTACAGCTGGCTCCCCCCCCACACACACACACACTCACACACGCACACGCACACACACTCACACGAGTGTATCCAGAACTGGTGAAATCCCAGGAAGCTCTGGGTCGCCCCAGAGTCCCTCCCTCGGTTACGATGCCGGCCTGTGGCTATAAAAACACATCAGATGGAACGAGGGGGCAGAGGAGAGAGGAGGAGGCCTCTGACCTCCGTGCACATTTCTTTGCAACTCCTGCGAATCTGTAATTCTTTCAAAATAGAAAGTTGGTTTTCAAATGGGGCTTCGGTACAGCGTAGACGCAGTGTATTTATCAATTACAAAATGCTTCGCCCACTCTCGCTCTGCCCTTCGTACCTTCCCGCCGTGCTCAGGTGAACTTGCTCCCGACACTCAGGCAGGCGTAAGTTTTGGTAGCAGACGTGTAGTAAGGAAATGGCACCAGCTTTGTCCAGCGACCCCGCCATCGAGGGGTATCTGGCCTGGAAAGTGAGCACTGGCTTGGGAGTTTAGGAGTCACTGGGGACCCAGCAAGTCAGAGTCCAGTGGGGAAGCAGAGGCAGGGGTCAGGTGCCCCTTCCACGAGGACTAACCCCTGGAGGCTATTCAGAGCAGGATGCAGACAGCGGGGTAAACATACTAGCTTGGTTGTCAGCCTGGGATCACGGGCGACACCTGGATTTCAGAGACAAAGCTCCACCAGGGGACCGAACAGCAAGTTGGCCTGATGGCTCCGGGAGCTGGGCAGAGCCTGCAGGTGGACTCACCGCGGTGTGGGGGGACGGCTGGGGGTGAGGCTGGGCAGGCCTGACGGACGCCTCCTCACACACGAGCACCTGCCCGAGGAGACACAAGGCTCGCCGCACAAACCCACAAGGATCCTAACTCACATACTCCCCCATGCTGCACTTGGCCTCAAAGAAGGGCATTATAACTGTCTTAAGAATAAAAAATGGGACCTACATGGGCTGTTTTTCCTCCGCTAAGTGGTCATTATTGATCTCAATGATCTAGCGCTGGTCCCACAGGGCCTAGAAAAGACCATTGCAAGTTTCTGACTGCCGTTTAGTGAGAGGTCATAAGCCACGCAGACCTATGTGCACGCCCCCCCTCCATTCAACCAGGACCTGGGAATTTATTATTCGATAGAAGGAAAAGCTAAATCCACAAAATTCTTCATTTCAGTTCCATTTATGTTATAAGGTAACGATTTAATACCAGCAACGAATATTCCACTGCCTTTATCCCACCTTCTCTATCCCGTCTCCACTCGGGTAGCAGGAAGAGCCCCTGTATGTCCTGCTAGTAAGTGCCTCAGAAAGAAATTGAAGGATCACATAAAGACACAAAGAAGCAACAGTCAAGGGACTTTGCAAGATCCAGCCTTTACTGAAAGTTTAAAAGCATTTTCTAGGTATTCTAGGATCTGGAATTCAAAAATAAGAAGCCGAGCTTGGAGAGCTGAGTGGAGTTTTAACTTCCCATTGAGGAAGGAAGACTCGAGAGGACCTAATGGTCATCCTTTCCCGACAGTGATCTGAACCTGTGCGGGGGGCTCGGAATACGTCACCCCAAGATAGACCACTTTGGCATATTGATTATTTTGAATTAGAGGTATTTGAGAAATAGCAGATGCAAGAAGGACACTCTGCCCTTCCTTTGCCCCCTGAAAGCAGGAGATAAATCTCCCGTGTGAAAGATACTTTCCCTGGACAGGAGGGTAGAGGACATCTCTCACCAGACACAGGGAATTGAAGACCAAGAAGGCTTCAGGAACAAACCTTGTGACTTCTTCACCATTTACTACCCACAGCCCAAACCCTCTGTCTTGTCAGTTCTTCGCAAACGTAGTGTTTCTTTGTCTAAAAAGTATAAAAGCTTCGTGCTCTGACCACGTCTTTGAGTCTCACATCTTCGTGGGGCTTCCGTCATACGTGCGTACGTAAGTAATTTGTTTTTCTCCTGTTACTCTGGCTTTTTAGTAAGGGGGTGGGGGTGTCTCAGGCAAGGATCTAGAAGAGTAGCAGGGAAATGATCGTTCCTCCCCTGCACACCCAAAGGGAAGTAAGGGACTGTCCAGCAGACCAGAGAGGAGACTGGGAATGGGCCAGCCTGGAGGACCGATGCTGAGATCTCACAGAACCCTGGCCCTGGTGTGGTGACCATCCCGGGGGTTTGTGGGTGTCCCTCACGAGCAGGGCTGTGTCTCCTTCATAACAAAGCAGCTCAGCACGTAGACTGAAGGCCAGCAATGGTCAGGCTGGTGCCGAGGACATGTAAGAGCCCCGCAGTCCCATGGGGTTGCAGGAAGGCTGAGGAAGCTGGTGACTCTCAGAGGTCAGAATGAGGATGACACAGGGAGCACAGACGCCTGGTGACCAAAGCTGGGGACATCAGCTCCCGGGGTCCAACATGAGACCAACTTGGGAGAGCTGAGACGAGGGGGGAAAGGGGGGAGTCTCAAATTGGACCCAAAAGATGCTTTTAAAGCAAAACTGAGTGAAGGATGGTTTCCTACCATCTGTGGAACCCGGCTGAGTCCAGTCCCAGGAACTGAAGCTGCATCTGCACACAGAGGACGTGTGGGTGTGCGTGTCTAATGCGCTGTCACGAGGAGCTGTCTGGTGGTCACGACAAGTGATCTGTGTGAGAGAGGGGGGTGAGCTGCGTGAGTGGGCAGTGTGCACGCGGAGAGCAGCGGATTCGAAATTGGCTGTCCGTTTTGGCTGCAGCGGCGTGTGGCTGTGTGTGCACACGACCAGAGAGTAGCAGGGACGTGTGGCCGGGCGTCAGGGGCACAGATTTCTGCTTGCCTACGAGGGCTAGCTAAGCCCGAGCTGTGCCTCCAGGAGGAAGAGACAGGTGCTCTCAGCTGACTAGGACCCTGTATTCTCCCACTCCGGCCGCCCCATCATTGAACTCACTGCCGGACCCCCCTCAGATTTCCGGCCTTGGAGGAAATCTGTCCGGTGTTTTACGACCACCAAAGCGACAGACACATCACCCTGCACCCCGTGCAGACGTGTCCAGGGCAAGGTCCTTCCGGGAAGCAGAGAAAGCAAGGCGGGACTTAGGTCCCTGCTTCTCCCTGGGTGTCTCGGCATTTCCAAGACCGGATTTGGATTAATAGTGCAGGCACGGGGGGAGGGGCAGGGGGCTCAAGTCCAAAGAGCGCAGCCCTCCAGGCCAGGGGCTGACAGCAGAGGGCATCCTCCTCGGGGCGTGTGCGTTTCTATGTGTGCGTGGGGGTGGGTACAGGGGTCTGGAGGTGGGAACGCAGAGGGCCCCCTCCCCTGCCTTCCACCCTGCCCCCCCAAGACACCCCAGGTGAATGAACAGCATCTTGCTTCCCCCGCCACTGCTCTTTGGCGAGAGGAAGAAAAGAGAGCCCTTCCCATTGCGCCCCGTGGACCTCAGACCGGCAGCTCAGCCCGCCGTTGCTGGCCCTGCCTTTGGAGCAGAAGCCCTCAGCGTTGACTGCAGATGCCCCATCCGGCGCCTCACTCGTGTCCTCCTCCAGGCTGACCTCTGCCCTCCGGGTTTTCTCCAAAGTTCCGGTCAAATGCTCTGAGCCGTCGTGCCGCGCGGCCCCCGCCTCGCTGCTGCCCCTCCCCGTCATCCCGTGGGCCCATCCACCCTGACGGCTCGGGGCTCTCCGTGTCCTCTGCTCGGGCTGCCAGGGGGATCGCCACAGCCAGCTGGCTTCCGCAGCAGAGATGGGTTTTCTCACAGCCCGGAGGCTGGACGTCCACCATCCACATGCGGCGGGGCTGGGTCCCGGTTCCCGGCTTGCAGGTGGCTGCCTTCTCGCCCCATGTCCTCCGTGTGTTCACGGAGGGAGCTCCCCGGGGCTCTTCCTTTTCCTATGCGGACTCCAGTCCTACGGGAGGAGGGCCCCACTCTTACCACCTCACTCAGCCGGACCTACCTCCCCAGGGCTCTCGCTCTCTGTGCGCACAGTCCCCCTGGGGCTAGGGCTTCCGCAGAGGAACTCAGGGGAGCACTACTCAGTCCCTAGCACTAAATGCACTTCCAAGCCTTTGTCCCCCCAGGCCTGCATCGGTCTGCCCCTTCGGCCCCATCCCAAATCCAAGCCGATTTCCAACCACCCGCGGCCCTCCTGACCCAGGAGAGGTGTCCCGTGTGAGACTCTTCACTGTGCTGTGGGCCTCTGAGAATGTGCACTTTCTGCCTTGGTTCCTGCCCTCTGTGCTTTTACATCCGCTCCCTTGGCAGACTGGGAGCTACCTGAAGGGAAAGTACGGGTTTTACTACGTGTTTAACCGTCCTGGTGCCTGACGTCGGTTGCTCGGTAAATATTTGCCGAACTTCATCACAAGGGTGGGGTCACGTTATCTGAGGATAGTTATTCAAGAGAATGAACGTATCATCGGTTCCATTAGCTCCTCTTAAATGGATTTTTCCAAGATGCTTTGAGCCAGCAGAGCTGGGTTGGACTCTGATTCTAAATGTGTGAGGTCCCAGGGGCTACTGTAACAAATCACCGTAAATGTGGTGGCTGGAAACAACACACATTCATCTCTCATCTTTCTGGAGGTCGGAAGTCCAAAACCAGTCTCACTGGCTTGAAATCAGGGTTTGAGCAGGCTGGTTCCGTGGGGAGGGTCCAGGGAGAATCTGTTCCTGGCCTTTTCAGCTCCTGCGGGCACCTGCCTTCCGCTCCTGAACCCCTTCCTCAAAAGAGGCTCACCTCCTGTTTCCACGGTCACAGGTCCCAATCCTCCTGACCGCCTTTTAGAGGACGCTGCGACTGCATTGGGCCCACCCAGGTGTCCAGGACACTCTTCCCCTCTCAGGATCTTTAACTATGTCACGTCTGCAAAGTGCCTTTTGCCGGGGAAGGCAACACATTCACGGGCTCTAGGGGTTGGGACACAGACACCTTTGGGGGGCCCTTGTCCAGCCCGCCCCGCCTGGCAGGAGGACGGCAGCCTCATGCAGTGGGGACAGCCGTCATCATCAAATGGGGGTTCTCCTACAGTGGGGGCTGCTCCCTGACTTCCTTGCCACGGGCAGGGTGGGAGTAGCCAGAACCCCAGACGTGTCAGGAGCAGGTCTGTGGGCCCCCAGGGGGTTCCCTTACTCCTCGTTCTTGAACCCCGGCGTTGTCAAGTGTGGACGAGAATGCCACAGCGCTGCTCTGGACACAGGGAGCTGAGGCCTGTGGGCAATGCTACCCACACCCGGGAGCCCGCCTCCTGCCATCCGTGCGCCCCTCTCTTCCGTCAGCCCTGGCGGTGAAGCCTGCGCCCCTCTCTCTTACCCGCAGCACCTGTGAGCGCTGGGTTTGACCGTGATGAGTAGGCTTAGGGGTGGAGGCCATGTGTCTTCCCCTGCGGACCTAAATGAGGGCCTCTTGAATTCAAAATGCAAATGACTCACATTTGACTTGGTCATGCAGCGCAATTCGGGCACGCCTGGTCTCCCCGTCCTGGTCGAGGTCAGTGGGAACCCCCGTTACACGCACACGCGCGTGCACATGCACGCACACGGCCCGGCTGCCAGCACCACTCCAGGACACGTGGGCCTGCTAGACAATGTCCAGCTCGGTCGGCAAACAGGGAGTGACCCCCATGAGGACATGACCCCAGGCAGATGGTGAGCGCCACAGAGGGAGAGAAGTCCCCTGGCCGGCTCAGAGCCCTCAGCCCATCCCTTCTAGCCCATCCTCCGCACTATGGCTCACAAAATAGCTACTTACGTGTGCAAATCCGATTGACCCACATCTCTTCTTAGGGCCTTTCCTGGCTCCCCCTGCGGCCCCCCCCCAGGAGTCTGTGCTCTTCCACATGGCCTTCGAGGCTTGCCCTTAGAGCCCCACTCGTCACCCCAGCTCCGTCCCCAGCTACTCCCTCCTTCACCACTGCTCTCCACTCAGCTACTTCTGCAGGTGCATGCTGCCCCGGGTGGTCATGCCCTTGAGCATGTAGCAGCTCTGCTTCTGATGTCTACCCCTTAATTCATGGCCCTTTACACCTCAGCTTAGGCGTGACCCATCCGGGAAGCCTTCTCCGGCCCTCCGGCCCGCTTGGGGCATTCCATCTTCATACTCACACAAATGCTCCGATGCATGGAAGTAGCTGGGGGTATTTCCCACCAGATGGTCCCCTTAAGGGACAATGACCATGTCCCACACACCTCTATCTCCTATGCCTCATACTGTGCTGGGCACCCAGTAGGAGAACTGAATTAAAATGAGTTCAAGAAATTTGCATTCCAGCAGAAGATGCTGAGTTGACCTGCCTGATGCTCTTGTAAAGGCGGGCTCAGCTCGTCATTTACCCGATGTCCGTAAAGCAGCCTGTGGACCCTGCGGTTTATAAAAATCTCCCTTGGTGGTAGCTGAACTGTTAAGCCAGCAAGTCCAGAGCTTCAGAAACTACCAGAAAAGGGCAGATATGACGGAAGCTGGTATCTGTTACTCACCACTGACATTTGTTTTTCAGCCAAACAGGGTTTCTTGATTAATGGTTTTATAAAACATTTGGGAAAAATATAAACACAAATGAGTGTGATGTTCTCTGATTCCCAAGTCCCTGCCAACCATCATCTGTAACATATTGCCAATTTGGCAACTGACGAGCATCTCTCCTCCCTGCCCGTGCCTTTTGAGTCCTGGGGAGAGATTCAACAGCCCAACTGGAGGCGAAAGTCCCGATGAAGTGCATGTTGATTTCACTGACCCCAGGGAGACACACACTTGGGACCCTCTCCTGCTGAAGGCTGATACGTAATCCCAGAGAGCTCTATTATGCATTTCTTCATTTCCTTTCTTCTCTGTCCTCAAATGACTTTGAAATTGAGGAACTTAAAAAAAAAAAAAAACACAACCCAGAGCGTTTTTCCTACCAAGTTTTGGACTCAGTTGAGTACAAGGCAATCAGGTTTCTTGCCATGTTCAACAACAGCTACCATTTGTTGACCCTGAGAGTGCTGTAATGTATCCCTCACAGTACCCCGGTGAGGTCATGATCGTAATCCACAGTTTACAGACGTGGAAGCTGAACCCCATCCCAATTAACTCTACCAAAAGGCCACAGAGGGACAGAGCAGTGATTTGAACTTCCTTCCACTTTGACTTCAAAGTCCATGCTCTTGGCTACTGTGTGTGATGTCTGAGTCCTCTCACTCGACCCCTTGACCCACGCGTTCTCTGAGTCATATACTTCTAGCATCCACAGTCATCTGATACACCACCTTTCTGACTATCGTCAACATTTCTGCGAAAGCAGCAAGCCCCTTGCCTCCAAGGCAGCTCTGCTCAGAAAAGGCTGTGAGCAACGTCTTCTCTGTGTTGAGTTCAAAACTACGATGGCTCCACGGATTAGTACTATTTTTGAGCGCGGTGGGGTGGGAGGCCGGGGCATAGAACCATCTTCCACAAGATGGCCTTCAAAGTATCTGAAGACAATGCCCCCAACCCTGGGCTGCACCAGGACACAGGACTGAGCCCTGGGACTCTACAAGCACGGAGGCTAGTTGGAGAGAGGGCACCAGCCGTGAGTACGTCCATGGCACGCAGCCCTGCTTCTTCTCCACCTACGGTTCTTCTTGAACCAATATCCAAATTCTCCACCTGCTAAGTTTTTCTCAAATGGACCTGAATTGAGATGTTTTTCTCCCCTTGGGACTAAGATAGGAATAACTACTCTCTTAATGGTGGTCCAGAGACACAGAGTGATGAGGAAGGGCCCTCACTCGGTGAGAAGCTACCACACAGGCTTAGTAGGGACAGTCACTGGGTCTGTCCCATCCTCTTGCTGCATCCAGAGCATCCCTTGTGGAAACACAGTGGCCAGACCTAACCAGAGATTCCCAAACCCCATTCCTCTCCAGCAAGTCTAGGTTCCCCATCTTGGAGGTGATGGTTATGGCTTGGCTCTTCCTTCCCCTGCTCCTCTCTCTCCTGTTGCTGCTGGGTTTTGTGAAAAAGAACTTAAAACAGTGATGACAAAGGCCAGAGAGGAACTATTTTAGGCTTTGGGGGCCATACAGTTTCGGACACAACATTACTCTTCTGCTGTAGCAAGAAAGCAGCAATGGGCAAATCGGTATAGTGATCAACAAAACTTTAATTTTGGACACTGAAATTTGAATTTTATACGATTTTAGTTTCAAAAACATTAGTTATGTTTTTCAAATATTTAAAAATTTGAAAATCATTCGTCACTTGCCAGCAGTACAAAAACAGGCAGAAGATCATATTTAGCCCACGTGCCATAGTTTTCAGACGTTGGTCTAGAATGTTTACTGATCCCAATTGTCAGCGAGGGTGAGAGACTCTGAACCACGTGACCTGCCAAGGGCCGTGGCCTCCAGGCTCTGAATTTGGGTCATGTGGAATGTATATCCTTGATGACTCCTCTGGAGATAATGTGCATCCTGTCTCCGTATGGTTTCTTCCTCTGCATCCCCACTCCTCTGCCCATGGCTGTGCCAAGCCCAACATCAACTGCCTCATCACATCCGTTTGCGTCTTAACTTCGTAGTGTCACTCCTCGGAAGGCTTGGCTTGCACAAGAGGAATATTTGACAGCTGTCTTGAGCTTTGACTCATGGCTGCAAAAGGGAAAATGCCTGAAAATTAATTTCCTAGTTGAGGAAATATGATTAAGAAAAGACGTGAAGGTTTAGGGACAATAACAGTTTAACGGGAAGCGAGGCACTCGGGAAGCTGGAGTGAACCAAGAGTTGGAACGGGCCATTGAGTTGGCTCAGTTGAGGACGTGATAGATCTTCTTTGAGCTAAAAACAGGTATTTTCCATTCCTACAAACATTTCTTAAACTCCGTCTAAGTAACTTTTGGTGTTATGATAGAGTTTTTGTAAAACCTCAGAGCTACTTTTTAAATATTATTTTAAGTTGTTTGCAGCAAGTTGTTTTTCTTACTCTGGAAGTGGGAGTTTTGAGTTTTGCTAAATATTGTTATTTCTCTCAAATCTTTTGTTTGTCTTAGGAAAGTCCCAAGGCTCCTGTTCCTGTTTGCATGCTGGCTTGTTTGTCAAAGCGGCTTGGTTGAACTCATTTTTTCCCCCATTTTATGTGCTTCTTGGGAAAAGGAAGACCACACAGTTGGGTTCACCAGCCAACAGGTCAATGAACTCTCTCTCACTGTTCCATCCCCGGGAACGGGCATCAATCTCCCCAGGCACTGTGGCAAGAAGGTGGGGTGAGAGTGTAGAGCAGACACGAATCAAATCTCACTGCTCAGAAAAAAACAAAACAGGTCCAGAGTACCTATGTCAACCATGTTCTGACCACAAGTCTGAGGAAAGAATGACACGAGCTTCCAAGTTGTCAGCAAAGCAATTACATGAACCACACATGAGCTCCATTGTAAATATATGTTAGTTCACAGATTATGGGAAATGTTCAAGGGCTTCCAGACATATGTCCATTTATGACACAGAATTGATTCTTAAGAATAAAATTTTGTTGAGGAGCACCTGAGTGGCTCAGTCAGTTAGGCGTCTGCCTTCGGCTCAGGTCATGATCCCGGGGTCCTGGGATCGAGCCCCGCGTCGGGCTCCCTGCCCAGCGGGAAGCCTGCTTCTCCCTCTGCCACTCCCTTGTGTTCCCTCTCTCGCTGTCTCTCTCTATGTCAAATAAATAAATAAAATCTTTAAAAAAAAAAAAAAAGAAAAGCAAGGAGGAGCGCCTGGGTGGCTCAGTCGTTAAGCGTCTGCCTTCGGCTCAGGTCATGATTCCAGGGTCCTGTGATCGAGCCCTGCATCGGGCTCCCTGCTTCTCAGGGAGCCTGCTTCTCCTGGAACCTGCTTCTCCTTCTCCCTCTGCCTTTGTAACCCTCACTTGTGCTCGCTTGCTCTCTCTCGCTCTCTCACTTTCTCTCTCTCTCAAATAAGTAAATAAAATATTTTTAAAAAATACTATTTTGTTGGTTATATAATAAATATCAAAAAGCATAAAAACAGACAATAATGAATTAAAATGACCCATTCCTCAAACAATTAAACTTAGAATTATCCTATGATCCAGAAATGCTACTTCTAGGCATATATTAGAGAGAATTGAAGCCAAGGACTCAAACAGGTAAGTCCATACCCATGTTCATAGCAGCATTATTCACAATAGTTAAAAAGTGGAAACAACCCAGGTGTCCACACACAGATGAATGGTTAAACATGCGGTATACACACAACGGAATATTATTGAACCTTAAAAAGGAAGGAGTTCTAACACCTGCTGCAACATAGAGGAACTTTGAAGACAAAATGCTAATGAAATAAACTAAAGATAAAAAGAAAAATATTGCATGACTTCACTTACATGAGGTAACAAGAGTAATCAAATTAATAGAGACTGAAAGTAGGATGGTGGTTACTGTTTAATGGGCACAGAGTTTCACTTTGGGAAAATGGAATTCTGGAGATGGATGCACAGCAAGGGGAATGTATTTAATGTCACTGAGCTGCACATTTAAAAATGGATAAAATGGTAGATTCCATGTGATGTATATTTTATCACAAGAAAAAATATCCATTAACAAAAGAAGTACAAAACTTATACTCCAAACACCATCAAAAGTTGTTGAAAGAAAGCAGAGAAAACCTACATAAATCAAAAGTGCCATATGTTCAAGAACTGGAAGATGTAACTAATTGTTAGGATGGTAATACAGATTGAATCTGTCCAAAGTGATCTACAGATTCAACACAATGCTTATCAAAATCTCAGTCAACTTCTTTGCAGAAATTGACAAGCCAATTCTAAAATTTATATGGAAATTGAAGGGACTCAGAAAAGCCAAAAACTTTCTTCTAAGATTTTTATTTTTAAATTATCTCCACACCCAACACTGGGCTTGTGCTCACAACCCCGAGATCAAGAGTCACGTGCTCCACAGACTGAGCCAGCCAGGTGCCCCTAGCCAAAGCATTTTTAAGAAGAAGAGAGCAAAATTGGAAAACTCAGACTTACCAATTTTAAACTTACTGTGAAACTATAATGCTGAAGAAACCAGTGTGGTACCAGCCTCTAGATAGACACATAGGTCAATAGAATAGAACTGAGAGTCCAGAAATAAGCACTCACACTTACAATCAATTGGCTTGACACAAGAGTGTCAAGACCATGCAATGGGCATGAACAGTCTTTCAAAAAATGGTTCTGGAAAACCGTATATCCACATGCAAAAGCAAAAGTTGGTCCTCTACCTCACACCAGATCCAAAAGTTAACATGGATCAAAGATCAAATGTAAGAGCTAAAACAAAACTGCCATACGCTGTTGGTGAGATTATAAAATGGTGTAGAAACTTAGGAAAACAGTCTGGCAGTTCCTCAAAACACACAGAGTTACCATAGGACCCAGCAGTTCCACTCCTAGGAACACACCCAGGAGAAATGCAAACATATATCCACACGAAAACTTGAATGTTCATCGCAGCATTATTCATAACAGCTGAAAATGGAAATAACCCAAATTTCAATCAACTGATGAATGAATAAATACAATTATGTGATATATCTATACAATGGAATATTTTTCAGTCGTAAAAGGAATGAAGAAGTACTGAGTCAAGCTACAACATTATTCTAAGTGAAAGAAGCCAGACACGAAGGACCACATATTGTATGATTTCATTTGCTTGAAATGTACAGCATAGACAAATCTGGGGAGACGAAGTTTATTACTGCTTGCCTAGGGCTAGGGGGGCAGGTGGAAAATGGAGAGCGACTGCTAATTGGTACAGAATTTCTTTTGGGGATGATGAAAATATTCTAAAATTGTACGAATGGTTGCACAACTGTGAATACACTAACATCATTGAATTGTGAATTTTAAATAGATGAATCTTGTAGTATGTGAATTATATCTCAAAAAGCTGTTAACATCAACAACGACAAAAAACCATCCATAACCATTGTTAGCATTCTGGTATACATCTTTACAGCCTTTTTTCCACATATGTACACATTTTTAATTAAAATTAAGAATGTCATGTTGTATAGCCTGTATTTTTTTCCAACTATATATTTTCATATCATTTTTCTTCTACAGAAATTTTTTACAGATTTATTTTTCTTTCTTTTTTGCCAATTTTTTAAAAAAGATTTTATTTATTTATTTGAGATAGAGAGAGAGAAAGAGCACGAGCAGGGGGAAGGGCAGAGAGAGAGGGAGAAGCAGACTCCCCATGGAGCAGGGAGCCTGATGTGGGGCTCGATCCCAGGACCCCAGGATTATGACCTGAGCTGAAGGCAGACACTTAATCAACTGAGCCACCCAGGTGCCCCCTTAAATTATTATTGTGTTTCATTTTATGGATGGACGTCACTTATTTAATCAATATACTAGAATCAGGAATTCTAGAATCAGGAATTATGATAGACTTATATGCACATTTGATGGTTTTTGAAACATAATACCAAATTATTCTTCAAAAAGGATATGCCTCACATATGAAAAGATGTTCAACATTATTAGCCATTAGCGAAATACAAATCGAAACCATGAGATACCACTTCACATGCACTGGGATGGCTATAATTGAAAAGACAGACAGTCATAAGTGTTGACAAAGATGTGGAGGCACCAGAACCGTCACACGTTGTCATGGGGATGCAAAATGGCGCAGCCACTTTAGAAAACTGTTTGACAATTCCTCAAAGGTGGAAACACAGATTTATCACAATGATTTAGTAATTCCATCCCTAGTTATACACTCAAGAGAATAGAAAACATGTACTCACACAAACTTATTTTTCAACATAAAAACTTGTACTTGAATGTTCACAGCAGCATTATTCATAATAACCAAACAGTGGAAACAACCCAAATGCCCATCAACTAATAAACAAAAAGTGCTATATCCATACAATGAAATATTATTCAGCCTTGAAAAGGAATGAGGCACTGATACCTGCTCCAACATGGATGGACCCTGAAAGCATTATTGATGCTCAGTGAAAGACCACATATTGTTGGTTCCAAATATCTGCCATGTCCAGAACAGACAAATCCATAGAGACAGAAAGTAGATTCAGGGTTGTGGGGAGCTGGGGGGAGGGGAGACAGTGGGTGTTGGAGGGGGGACCTGCTAGTGGGTATTGGAGTTTTTTCTGGAATGATGATGTTCTGGAATCAGATAGTAGTGATGGGCGTGCAATTTTGTGAATATAGTAAAACCCTTGAGCTGTATACTTTACCAGGGCGAGTTTGGGAATATGTGAATTATATCTTAGTTAAGGAAAAAAGTCTGTACCTCTTTTTACTCCCAGTACTAGAACATGAAGGGTACAATTTCCTTGTACCCTTCACACCTGACTGGCATAATTTTAATCCTTAATTGGATAAGCAAAATGTCTTTTCTTGGGTGTTTCAACTTGCATTCCTTTGATAAGCAATGAAATGGAATTGCTTTTAATGTGTATTGACCATGTGGGTTTCATACGTGTGAATCGTCTATTCGCAGCTTTTGCCCCTTTGTCTCATGGGCCCTCATTTTCTCCTATTAGTTCACGAGAATCCTTTATGTATTAAGGATTTTAAATCCTGTATTCTTTTGTCATAACATTGCAAATATTTCCCTAGTGACTAATTTGCCTTTTGCTTTTACTTATTCACTCCCTCTTCACCCAGTAGTGACTGTGCCACCCTGTGAGTTAATGTGAGAAGCACATTCTTGGAATCTCTGTCACTCTTCTTCCTCACGCTTTCTGACCACACTCATGTGCTTACAAAAGACTCGTCTGCATGGAGACCGAAGCATTTTTAAAATCTGGTTTTCTCCTAGGATCTCTTTGTTTCGTCTGTTTTGTTTTCACATGCAGCTCCTATGTGTGTGGCATGTTTCCGTGGCAGGATGTGGGGGGCAGTGCCCACGGCGGGGGAGGGGCTGGGAGGCTGGGGAGCCCCCGCTCCTCACACTCAACTCCACAGATGCTTCAGACACTGGGGGTGGGGTAGGAGTGCCGACCGCAGTCCGTTTTCTCTTCCCGACTGACCGTGTCATGAGAGCGAACATTTATCACCTTCCAGTCACTGTGCTGAGTACTTCTGGAGGAATCGTAAGCCTCAATCAGTCCTGCTGATAGACACGGCTGGACCGCCTCTGGTTCACAGAAGAAGACACTGGCTGACCAAGAACGCACACAGACCCGTCACCATCGCTGCTTTCCCAGATGCTGCCATGGAGGTGGAGAACCGGGAACCAGGAGAGAAGGCTCCATCCGACTCTGAGATGCAATCGTGTGCATGATTCCCTCGCGGGCAAGTGTATCCTGCGTCCCTCTCTGCTCTCCGCAGGCCCTGGCCGTGTCCACCGTGGGCAGGACACGAACATGCAGCCCCTGTCTTCAGGGAGGTCGGGGTTTGATCAGACCCCTAGAGAATATATCCAGCATCCTTTTGCCTACTTGTGACCTGATGAATCCTCCTACTCCTCTCCTTACCTAATGGAGCAGAAATTATCACCAGCTTTTTCTTAACATCTCTTAATGGGCCAAAGACAAAACGCCCCTGGCTTCCCTTAGCCTTTGGGCATGAGGGCTCAGGAAGCCGCACCTCTGTCCTCATTCCTCCAGACCCCAGCCCACCAGGAACGTCCGTCTCCATGGTGACAGGGGTCAGGTACTGGGCCTGTCCTGAGGGAGCTGGTAATGGCCTTCAGAGCAATAACTCTGCGGCTTGCTCCCTGCTCCCCGTGTCACGGGTGCCCTGAGTGTGGGAGGGGAGCGTGCACTCTGGAAGAGGGGTTGGGAGGACCCTGACTGTCCTGGGGGCCGGCGGCACCCTCAAGGCTGGAGGTGAGCTTCATTTACTGCCCCTGCCTCCCCCGTCAGAAGGGGTGAGGAGGACAGATTTCAATCACTCCTGGCCATGCTGCCAAAGGAGGTCAACCCAACTAAGGCTGCCTTGTCTCTAATCACAATGTGGTCCCTGAACCAGCAGCATGAACATTTCTGCAGAACTTGTTAGAAGGGCGACTTCTTGGGCCCCACTCTAAAGTGGACCTACTGAGTCAGAAACTGGGAGGTAGGAGTGGGGACGGCAATCCGATTTCCACCGAGCCCTCCAGGCAATCCTGATGCAAGTTAAAGTTTGAGAAGCGTTGTTGGAAAGCGGTAGATTCCGAATTTATCTATCCTTTGGGATCAACTGGGAATTTCCAGAAAATACCGATGCCTGTCCTGGTAGTGGGCTGGAACCAGTTCCTACCAGCTGGCAAGAGCTGATTTTTAAAATTTCAGAAAATGTCTGAGCCAGGCTCAGGTATTTAACACAGCCGTCCTGTAAATTATATACACACTTGCAGTTACATTTATTAAAAATAATAAGTATTCAAGACTCAACACCTCCAAGTTATCTTACTGTATTTTGCTATTATCTATACCCTTGAGATTACTTGTATCTGTTTTTATCTGCAGGAGGAAAACACTACATAATGGTTTTGCCACTGAGCATCTCTTCCTGAATCTGCATTCAGTGAAAGCAGGCAGGTGAACTCAATCCCGATGGGGTGTTAGGCCACAGAAAGCAGCAAATGCTGAAGATCAGGCTCCCCACCCCCCAACCTGGGAGCCTGTTGTTAAGCACTGACCAGCCTGTACCCTCCCTCCCCCACCAGAGATTGTGATGTAAAGGGTCTGCAGAGTGGCTGGGCTTTGGAATCGAAAGGAAAAACATCCTCAGGTGATTCTCATGTGCAGCCAAGTTTGGGGACCACTATTCTCTAGAAAGACAGCTCCTGGCAACCCCCCCGGGAGAGTGCTTAGTGGGCAGCTCGTCCAGAGGCTGGGGCCCTCAGCAGCCAGGGCATACTTGTCTCTCTGGGGGCCAAGTAGGTGAAGTGAACGATGAGGAGCCGGGAGGTGACACAGGGGCCACCTGAGGAGCTCGCATCCCATGCAAACCACACCCTGAGGCTGCTCAGCTCCAGACAAGTGTGGCCATGTGTGGGATGCTGGCCCAGGGCTGCCAGAGCCTCTGGCTTTTTTCAGGAAATCTGGAGTTTTGGGGGAAACCTCCCAATCTCTAGGAAACCACGGAGGCTGAGCAAAACGCATTTGCTGTCCAGCTTCAGCCAGCCACCCCCGATCTGAAACCCCAGGCGTGGCCCGAGGGTACTTGCATGGAGCTCGGGAAGGCGTGGAGTAAACCACTCAGGACAGCCTGGCTGAGCCGCCCGCCCGGCCGCCTCCCACCGGGATCCTGGCCCCGCGCAGACACCGGCTTCTCCCTCGGCATCCACGTGGCAGGGCCACCCCGGGAGCCTGGGGAAGCAGGTGGGCAGCATTTGCAGATCTTGCCCTCCGAGGGGACAGTGTTCTCCAAACACAGGAAGAGTCTGGACACTCACAGGACTAAAAGAAGAACCAATGTTTGTGACAAACATCCTACGCAAGGACATCTAGCAGTGGAAAGCTACGTGTGACGTGACCCCCACGGACCCCCACGGACCCCCACGGCTTTGTATGGGCGTCAGAGAAGCAGGCCTCCCAGGCCACACGGCCTCTGAGTGAGACCTGGAGACCTCCCCTCACCGCCAATCCTCCTCTCGACTTGTCACTGAGCACGTCTCTGGTCCTGCTGCTTTGGGTGGAGGTAAGTCACATCTGTCCCCTGCAGCCAAGGGGACACGCCCTGCCCCACCAGCAGGAGCAAACAGACGGTGGTGTGCGGCTTCCGAGAAGGGCCTGAGTGTTCCTTAGAAGCTGACACACAGGGGCGCCTGGTGGCTCAGTCGTTAAGCATCTGCCTTCGGCTCAGGTCATGGTCCCAGGGCTCCCTGCTCAGTGGGAAGCCTGCTTCTCCCTCTGCCGCTCCCCCTGCTTGTGCTCTCTCTCTCTGTCAAATAAATAAATAAAATCTTTAAAAGATAAAAAAGAAGCTGACACACAGACAGCAGTCCCACTCCTCGTCACATTCAGATGCAGACGTATGTGAGGATATCATCCAAGGCATGCTTGGCGCCGTCCTGAGGCCCAGAGGCGGGGGGTGTGGGTCCATGTCCTTCGGGGAAATGGAAGCTGCTCTGTGTGATCACACGGAGGGAACTGAAGATCACAGCACTGGAAAAACCAGGAGAGCAGATGCAGGGGGTGGGGGTCTTGGGGGTTGGGGGTGCCCTTAGATGGGAGAGCTAACAGGACCATGGGGCTACCCTGGAGTCTGGGATCTAGATCCATGACACACGAGGAGGGGGCTCGTGGACCGCGGCCACGGGAGCCTGCACCCTGCTGCTGTAGGGGGGGGCAGCCAGCCAGGTCTCACCCCCCTGCCCCTCGCCGGCCCTGACACAGCCCGAGCTGCAGCCCCCGCCCCACCCCGCATCTTGCTGGAGACCATGCGGTGCCCACAGCTGCTGTTGGCCCCTGCAGCCTGAGCGGGAACCGGGAACCCCTCGCCTGGAAGAAATGCTCTTCCTCCCACCTTCCCGTCTCCTGCAGGTGCCCCCCGCCCCAGGAACAGAAGGGAACCGGGATGCAGCATCTAAGTGCAGTGTGCAGGGTCCCAACCTCCTGCCCCACAGGGCAGCGCACGGAGCAGGGGCATGGGGCCGGGGGGCGCCCAAATGACCAGCACAGAGAGTGTGGAGCCTTCCAGGGCCTGAGACGGTGAAACAGAGACAGAAGTGACCTCACGTCCACCCACCCCAGGCAGAGCGTGAGCTTTGAGAAAACTGACCCTGCAAATGCAGATTTACGTGTGCCTTCTATTAGTCACCCAGGGGTTCATTCACAGGGGTGCTTGCCTGGTTTTTCTCTCATCCGGCTCATAGTGCGCGGAGCCCCTCTTGGTGATTTCCGGTGCTCCCTGGGATCCTTTGTCCTGCACAGAGAGCAGGGGACAGGGTGGTGGCAGCAAGGGGCGGCTGTGAATGGACTGCGAGGCTGGTGCTAGAATGGCTCCCATTCTGTCCTTACTCCTGGTTCAGCGTACCCTGGGGAGAGCAAAGACTGGTTTTGCACCACTCTTTTTGTTAAAAAGGCAGAGAAACACAGCTTCTCTTTCCCTGGTTTTGAACAGGACCTTCTCTGGCACTGAGTTCTAAATGGGGGCTATCGTGGTCTGTGACAACCCATCTCTGTGATGGGTCACAGCAAATCTCTCTGGCCTCTTCCGGCAGAGGCATCCGGGAGAAGCCAAGGGAGTCATGGCTGTTGACGGTAAGGCTCCTGCAGGTGCTTGGGGGTCTGGAGGAAGGACGCTTGTTTTGGGGAGCGTTCTCAGTGATGAGATGAGATCCCCCAGGGCCTCAAACCTCCTGGAAGTGCCTGGGGCTGGGTGTTGGGACGGGTGGCAGATGGGGGGCTGGGGAGCAGGGCTCTGCCGAGGTGTGTCCTGCAGTTCCCGTCACTTCCTGCTGGGGAGAGAGAGGACTGAAGATGGCGAGAGGAGGCTCTCGGCCCTGCCTGGCCCGGCCCAAGCAAACCCTCTCCTTCAAAATCAAACTTCCATCTCCTTCGGCAAGGGCCTCAGACAGAGTCAGAGAAACCTCTGTGGGAGTCGAGCAGGGCAGACCTGAGGAAAAGGAACGGAGGCCCTTGAGAAAGAGGTTGCTCTGCAGGTCAGAGTGGCCCCAGGGGATGGAGGTGAGCTAGGCTGGGCAGGGTGGGCATGGAAGCAAGGGAAGGCCCGAGGCTGAGCCTGGAAGAGAAAGCAAAAGGCAGAAAAAGAATCTGAAGTGAAGGGTCCACAACAACGAGTAAGCAATACGGAATCAGAGGGTTCAGGAGGGGAGAAGTGAGAGGGTCCCCAGAGGTGAAGGGGGAGGAGAGGATGTGCCGGGGCAGAGAAGGACTTCCCAGGTCTCTGTCCTTTGGTTTCACTCCTGGACGTGGTGGGACTGTCCAGTTCAGCCTGTGGGATGCTGTATCCCCACCCGGTGAGCGGCTCCCACGACGGCCCATCGGGTGATGCTCCTGGCCCACCAGCCGGCAGCCTGATTTCCGCACGAGCAAATGCAGTGCGTGTCCTAGAGGAGACCCGGTGGCTGTCGGCCGGCCAGCATGCTGCGTGGCCTGTGGCGCGAGCTCTGTGGCCAGAGCGGCCACGAGGCAGAGATGCAGCAGGAGGAGGGAAGCTGCCATCGTGCGAAGCCTGACTGTACGGCACGAGGGAGTGGATACTGGGTGAGAACCCCCCGAAGGCCCGGTTGCCGGCCTCGCTCCGTCCCATAGACAGGGCCGCGAAATCGTGCGTTTCCCGTCTGCCATGGGCCATTTTGCCGCTGGACTTACCTCGACTTGGTGGGCCTTGGCTTAGCCTCGTTCCAAACCCAGGAGTCAGTCGGGCCGCGGGAGGGCACAGGGGAGTGGTCAGCCCGCAGGAGGAGGCTCTGGGCAGCCGGGCAGCACCGGGCAGCAGACGGGGCGTGGGGCCGCCTCCCTGGCCTGGAATGGACCACCCCCGGGGGGGCCCTGCCAGAGCGTCAGGAGCCCGGAGAAGCCAATGGGACAAATGCGAGACAGGGACCCCGGGAGCTGTAGCCCACAGGTACCGCCGTGTCTCACCCGCCCACGGCTGCTTACAGATCCACCCTTACACGCGCTGCTTAATGCGGCTGGGGCTGGGGCACTGCAAACTGCATTTTCCAGACCCCCTGGCTGGATGGCCGCCTTTTAGGTTTTGCCAAAAGGAGGCGATAGAGAGAAACTGAAAGGAGAGAGGAGGGAGGCGGGAGAATCCTCCAGCCTCCAGCCTCCAGCCTCCTCTGACACTCCCAGGACCAGCCCTGCCTATGGGATGCCAGGTCCGAGGGGCTCATCAAGATGCACCTGGAAGTTCTAGAATGTCATCCAAAACGTGTTCATCAGGCTCTGGAAGAAGACCAGGGCAGATATCACCGTAAGAAGCAAAGCATATCTGGAAAGCCAACTTCTCCCCTGGATACAGAAGACAAAGGTCTCAAAGAGGCAATGCAGAGAAAAACCTATGAATGGCTAAAACGAAACAACATGTAATACAATTGTGCACATAGACAAATGGTCAACTCTCCCAATACGTTTTTAAAAAGGAACGAAAAATCAGTATAAAAATGCCAGTTTCCACTCGTGTTGACAAAATTATCAGGATGATAACTATTGACTCTCAGTAAATAAGTATTAATGGCACGAAATAGATGATGTAATGGGTTGTGTATTAGAGTGTTATTTATGGTGGAGAAAAAGTTAATAAGAAGTTAAAGTAACCCATACATCTAATAGTAGAATGACGTTAAGTAAGTTATTGTAAATCCACAGTACGAAATACTTTTTAGGCATTTAGATGTCTAAATAATGTGCTTAAAATGTACTAAACGTACTATTTAGACTAAATGTCATAGTACATTTAAAATGTCTAAATAGTACATTAAAATAGTCCTGTAAATGAGTACCTACTGACCTAGAGATGCTGTAGACTAATAATACTTGATAAAGTAAAAAACAATAGAAATTTAAATAGTATATACATGTGGTATGAGCCCACTTGTATTAAATATATGTGTATATACACACACATGCACAATACACATACATATATGAAAGAGATCTTTTTTAAAAGGAAGTTTCTTAAGGTCCTGATGCCCCGGCTACGCCCCAAACCGATTAAATCATCATTCGAATCTATCGGATGGGACTCAGGTCTCGGTAGAACGTCAGGTGATTACGAGGTGCAGTCAGGGTGCAAAACACATCCTACCCTAGTCTACACACTCTCCTCACCTCCCAAATGAAAGTGCTATTTGTGCAAGTGGCTCCAATCTCTTTGGGTGCATTTGGTCCTCGAGAAAAGAGTCCCCAGGTCGGGCTTACAGCAAAGGAGCCGGGAGCATTTTGCTGGAGTCAGGGCGTCTGGACGGTCTCTGCAGTGAGCATGATTTCACCTGGGCCAACCATCCCCGGGGTATCAGAAGAACGAAGGTTCTGTCTCAATTGGTCCCCTCATGGTTCATAAAAAGGAGTCAGTAAAGTGGGTCACAGCCAGAAGGCGAGACGGAGCCACCTCTTGGACTCTGTCATTATTTGTGGGAGGCGTGGGTCCAGAAGTTTTCCCACATCAAAATGGCGCCGAGTAAGTACATCAATGAACCCAACACGTAGGGAAGGCCTTGGGGTGAAGAGCTGCCTGCCACCCAGCCTCTCCCAGCTCGGCCCACCTGTCAGGACCACCCCCCCCCCCCCGCCCCGCACTGGGACACCCAGGGTCTGATGTGGGACGGTGCTGCTGTGGGGTGGGGGCCATAATTCCCCCCTTTACCCTTTAGGTTCTGTGGCTGACACCCCATGTTATAAAAGACAGATTAGCAAGGAAAAACCAACAGAAGTTTAATTACACGAAACCTCATATATATGTGAGAGAAACCCAGAAAAACAGAGTAAAACTCCCGGAGGTGGCCCGAGAGCCGCCACTTTAGATACCATTTTGGGCAAAAGGCAAAAGAAAGCAGTCGGGAGGGGGCCAGTTTCAGGGTTACCAGGAGGGGCCCAGTCACCAAGGGTAAGGTTTGTTATGCAGATGGAGGTCCGAGTCGTCTCCAGCGGTAAAGAGATTCTAGAGATTTGGAGTCAGCTTCCTCTCGGCTGGAGTTACAGACTGGGGGGGGGACACCCTTACAGATGGAGATTTCCCTTATAAATGTAAATTCCCTTCACAAAAGACCAATTTCTATTCTCCAGAGAATAGAATCCAGAGATTCTCCCCTGGGGCCTTGTTTCTTAAAAGCAATCAACTCAAAATAATCCCTGTGCTGGAGAAGCATGAAGCACCCCGCGGGAAGGCCTAGGCTGCTACCCTCCCTGCTTTCCCAGGACCAGGGCCGCAGTCCACGCCGGTCACCACGGCTCCTTCCAGGTCTCCGGGCCCCAAGGGGGCGGACGGGAGATATGGGCTGTGTGCGGTGTGGACGGGAAGGAGGGAGGAGGAGCGGGGATCTGGATTCGAGCCTCCAGCCCTCTGCGCTCGCCCTGCCTGGCCTGTCTTTTCACGCCACCAGCCTCACCTAGGGCACAGCCTGCTCACGGTGGTGCGTGTGCGCGAGCGCGTCCCCGGCAGTGGGTCTCGACCTGGCTGCGCCACGGAGTCACTGCAGGAGCCTTGGAAACGAGCTGGCCCACCTGCAGAGATGACCCTTTCATGGGCCAAGGCTGGTCCAGAGCTCCCCGAGTGCCTGCAGCGTGCAGCCAGGCCTGAGCGTCCCTGGAGAACCTGCGGGGAAATGCTCCATGGTTGCAGGGCTGCGCCTCACTTGGTGGGGTCCCGGGACCGGCCCTGGGAACTCGCGAGGGCTGTCAACTCCTGAGCTCTCCCTTGAGCCTGCAGAGTCAGAGCCCGGCGTGATCCGGCTCTACCACGCCCTCCAGGTGATTCTGTGAGCGCCCAAGTGTGGGGACCACGGCTTCAGGACAATGGCCCTTCACCCCAACTGCTCATTCAAGCGAGGGGAACTTCTGGTTGAAAACGGTGCTGATGTCTGGGCTTCACAGAGTGAGCCCCTTCCGGTCGCTTGCAGTGGGGTCCAGTCATTGGTGGCTTTTAAAGTTCTCCGGGGTGTTCTAACGCAACCAGGTTCGAAAGCTATAGTTTTAAAAAGAAAGATAATTTTGGGTGGAAGCTTGAAGAAGGAAACAGGCACCCATGCATGCATGCACACACATGCACATGGGCAGACACGCATACACATGCATTCATGCACTCATACGCACCCATGTACACACATGGACCCATGCATGCACACACATATGCACCCATGCGTGCATGCACACACGTACACATGGGCAGACACGCATATACATGCATGCATGCACACATATGCACCCATGTACACACATGGACCCATGCACACACATACACACACATGCACATGGGCAGACACGCATACACACGCATGCGTGCACACATATGCACCCATGTACACACATGGACCCGTGCACACATACATGCACACACATACACACCCATGCGCGCATGCACACAC
The DNA here is from genome assembly GCF_054177405.1 of Leptonychotes weddellii. Classification (NCBI taxonomy): domain Eukaryota; kingdom Metazoa; phylum Chordata; class Mammalia; order Carnivora; family Phocidae; genus Leptonychotes; species Leptonychotes weddellii. The sequence continues at coordinate 125,150,618 of NC_138377.1, read as the reverse complement.
ATGCACATGGGCAGACACGCATACACACGCATGCGTGCACACATATGCACCCATGTACACACATGGACCCGTGCACACATACATGCACACACATATGCACCCATGCGTGCATGCACACACGTACACATGGGCAGACACGCATACACATGCATGCATGCACTCATACGCACCCATGTGTGCATGCACACACATGCACATGGGTAGACACGCATACACACGCATGCGTACACACATATGCACCCGTGTACACACATGGACCCGTGCACACATGCATGCACACACATATGCACATATGCATGCACACACATATGCACCCATGCGTGCATGCACACACGTACACATGGGCAGACACGCATACACATGCATGCATGCACACATATGCACCCATGTACACACATGGACCCATGCACACACATACGCACCCATGCGTGCATGCACACACATGCACATGGGCAGACACGCATACACACGCATGCGTGCACACATATGCACCCATGTACACACATGGACCTGTGCACACATACATGCACACACATACGCACCCATGCGTGCATGCACACACATGCACATGGGCAGACATGCATACACACGCATGCGTGCATACATATGCACCCATGTACACACATGGACCCATGCACACATGCATGCACACACACGCACCCATGTACACACACAGTACACACATGCATGTGCATATACAGACACATGCGCGCACACATACACGCACGGGTGTGAACACAGACACACACACACACACTGGGGCACATACCCATGGCTGTGTGCAGTGTGGACGGGAAGGAGGCGCGCACACACACACACACACAGCACAAGCCCAGGCTGTCTCTCCAGCGTGCCGGGAAGAGTTGCAGAATCTCTGATGTTTACAACATGATTGAACTCATCTCTTTCAAGAGTGACCTTTCGTTACGTTGAATCCCTTCCTTTGGAAATCAAAGAAAATGCCCCCATCGTTTTTTTTTTTTTTTAAAGATTTTATTTATTTATTTGAGAGAGAGAGCATGAGAGACAGAGAGCACGAGAGGGAAGAGGGCAGAGGGGGGAAGCGGACCCCCCGCCGAGCAGGGAGCCCAATGCGGGACTCCATCCCGGGACTCCAGGACCATGACCTGAGCCGAAGGCAGTCGCTTAACCAACTGAGCCACCCAGGCGCCCGCCCCCATCGTTTTTGACAAGTTCTGTTCATCTTTGAGACTATTTTGCAAAACAACTTTTCTCCAGTTTGGAAACCTCAAGCTTCCCGTCAATTCTGTCTCTGCTGACCTAAGCAGACAACCCATAATGCTGTGGGGAAATTTTCACAGACGAGCCGAGGGCTCCCACTGCAACCCCCCATTTTGCAGCTGGGGAGCCGAGACCCCGACAGCCTCCAAATGCGGTGCTCGGGGTTAGGCGGAAGATCAGTGGCCGATCTGGGAACGGGACCAGCCTCTTGCCACCTCTGATGGCTATGACTTTGCCAGATGACAGCGGGCATTCCATTGAAACGGTCTCCAGTGTCACCAGATGGCTGCCTCGTGTGGGGGTGACCTGCGGGGCAGCTTGGCCTCAGCAGGTCCAGGTTCAGATCCTGCCTCAACTGGCGTTAGCTGTGAGAACCATTCTGTGCCTCAGTTTCCTCCTCTGTAAAATGGGGACTCTCAGAGCTCTTGTGAGGACCGAGTCGGTTAATTCACAAGAGGCACACCGAGCAGAGCCTGCGCTTGGGCGTTGTTCCTGCATCAGCCCCTGGCACTCTGTCTCCCACGGGAACTGGGAGAAGGGACTGGTCCCCTCACACCCAGGTAGTGGGGAACGCTGCTCGGTCCACGAAAGGGGGAAAACAGAAGTTTGGGACCTGGGAGCAGAAAGAGAAGTGTCTAGGGATGCCTGGGTGGCTCAGTCAATTAAGCGTCTGCCTTCAGCTCAGATCATGATCCCAGGGTCCTGGGATCGAGCCCCGCGTCGGGCTCCCTGCTCAGCAGGGAGCCTGCTTCTCCCTCTGTTGCTCCCCCTGCTTGTGGTCTCTCTCTGACAAATAAATAAATAAAACCTCTAAAAAAAGAAAGAAAGAAAGAGGAGTGTCTAGATCAGTGATTTCTGAGCATTCTTGCTCAAATTGCGGCCATTCATCCTGCCCGCCAAACCCCGCTGACAGCCCACTCGGCGATTCCTTTGACTGTGTGAGAATCGTCAGCGCTTTCTGGGGTTATCAGAGGCCTGTCACAGCCACCACCGGACACGGGGACTGGGGTGACAGGCTGCTGCTGTAGGCCCAGCTTCGCCCCGCCCGACGGGCCCCGTGACCTTGGGCGTGCACCTCTCGCACCTCTCTCTCCTGGCCCAGCCTTGCCGTGACCTTGTCTCCTTTGACCCTCCCCGTAACCGGCAGTGAGGCCTGCGGCCGTCACCCCATTCGGGGAATGAGGAAACCAGCTCTCAGAAAGCCTGGCCCAAGATCGTGGGCGAGAACACAGAAGAGGCACCTGGGCGGTGTGCCCCTGACGGCACCTGGCTGTCACCACCCTCCCCCCTCCCTGGCCAGCCTGCCAGTCGTGCTCGGGGCTTCTCTCCCTAGTCCCGTTTCCCATCAAAGTCGATCCCCTTTCTCTCCCACGTGCACCTGGGCCTCGGTGAAGGGCGGGCTTTGGACAAAGTGACCCAGCCTGAGACAACCAGTGCCCAGGATGGCTCACGTGTGACCACTTTCAGGAAACAGGACTGATCCTTCCTGTGACTTCCCAGGATGGAAATGGCATTCCCAGAGGGAAGGACTGACTCAGGGATGACGGAAATTTCCGGTGCGTTAGCCGGCCAGAGGGACAGTCGCCGCCGCTGGGGCCGCAGCCGGCCCTCGGGGGGACGCGGAGGGGCGCGGGCCTGGCACCCCTGGCCGGCCGCACGTCCTGCACCGACGTGCCGGGCAGTGGGACTGGGTGGCCCCGAGGTCACCGTGCCTGCGGGGTTTCCCTGTCTCGCTCCCGCAGGGCCGTGGGCCCGAGGGCCTTCCCGGAATAGACTGGTATTCTGCCTTGCTGCTTCCTACCTCCCTGAGGGATTCCGAATTACCTGGCTCACTCATCCCCACCTCACGGCCTCCCTCCCAGGGGCCGTGAGACCCTTGGAGCCTTCTAACCTCACCCGGCCTTCCACGGTCCTGTTTGTCCATGGCAGACAGAGAAAGGAGAGGGTGCGTACCCGTGCTGGGCCTGCTGAGGTCACGCCGTGGTGGAGGGAGGGTGAGGGGCTCCCCTCCGACCCTCCAGGCCCCGGGCTACACCCCAGAAGGGCAGCCAGAGCAGGGGAAGCCCGAGGCTGGCTTGGGGTGGGGTGTGCAGGGAGGAGGCCCTGGGTGGCGGGTGAGGAGGGGCAGGGCCGTCAAGACAGGAGTGACTCACGGCAGGCTGTTGGCCTTTCTCTGCCTCCATGACACAAATAAACAGCAATAATGCGAATGAGGGAAAAGGGGGAAAAATCACCACACTTTTCCTCCTTCACACATAAGATGCTTTTATTTTTCCAAGTTCTTTTCCAAGCCCTGGTGACATTTATGCAAAAATGTTATGTTGCGGTCAACATGGCCCGGGCCCAGTTCTGGACTCAGATGTCCCGCTCTGCCCGGCTTCCTGAGCGCCTCCCCGGCTGGCCGTGGGCCCCACCGGATCAGTAGCTGGGAGGCATCTTTGTACATTTTCTTGTTAACTAGGAAGGTGGTGCCCGTATCAATCCTCCCGTTCGCTGATCATAGCCCCTCTTGAACGGTCTGTGGGGGTTTTTATTCTAGCCTGCTGTGTATTAGCACTTCATGCGGGGTGACCGGGCGCCCTGGTTTGCCCGGCCCGCGGGCTTTCGGCGCTGACGGCAGAACCAGCCTGGTGCCCTCCTGCCCGCTCTCCCCAGTGAGCCGTCCTATCTTTTTGGTCCTCGATAGCAGTCATAGGGTCATTGTAGGAAATAACTGAATGAGCACGGCTTGAGCACCCAGAGCAACGCCTGGGACATCGGGCTTGATACGTTTGAGGGAAGAGGGCATAGCGGGTTGAGTAAGACTGTGCAGCAAGGAATCCCATTACTGGTTCCTGGTTCAAAGCCTGGCTCTTCCATTTCCCCCTCTGCAAACCGGAGATGACAGCGACCCGCCCCGAGGCTGGCTCTGAGGACTGCGTGGACACACACACACACACGCTGCACAGGACAGGCCCCCAGCAATCAGCCCCCAGCACCAGCTGCTGTTGGAGGCTGTGGAGACGGGAATGGGATGTGTCACCAGCTGCCACTATGGGTCATCTGCTCTGTGACAGGCCCCGCTGGGGTGACCGGCCGTCCTGGTCTTCCTGGACCTGCCGCGCGTTTAGCACTGAAGACCCGACGTCCCGGGAATCCCTCAGACCCGGGCAAAGTGGCAGCCGGTCGCCCAGCTGCTGTGAGACTTTGAAATGATCTCAGTGCACCATCTCAACACAGACAGAATCGGGGCCTCTGGGCTGTTAAGAAATGTGCCTGGACGACACGGCGGTCCCAGAACCTGCGGTCACCCCACTCTATGAATGATGTGTTTGCTGGGAAGGGGCTAGGGAGCGCCAGAAGGCTGAGTCATGGTCCCCTGAGCTCCCCTCTTCAGTTTCGCAGGGCTGTTGTGTGATGAGTGTGTTCGCTCACCCCAGCCTCACGGGGCCCGTGGTGTTTGCACGGGGGAGGCGGGGTCTGCTTCCCGGAGGGCCCGGAGACCCCCGCCACCCCGCTGCACGGGGAACGTCGTTGGCTTCTGGTCACACGAGTGCCATGAGTTGGGTGAGTGGCTATGACCACAGGAACGTCGTTCTCTTCCAAGTGTGTGGACCGCGGGGCTGCACTGGACCCCCTGAGCCCAGGGGCAGGCGCGAGGGGAAGGGCGGTTTCTGAGCGACTGGTGGAGACACGAGCCAGCTCTGCGTCTGCATGGGTGCTTTCATTCAGGGAGGGAGGGCCCCCTGCCGCCTCCATCCAGGGGCCCAGCACTCGCCCCATCCCACTGGGACTGGAGCCAAGCTGGACGCATGTGGGGAGCTCGGGTTCACACAGACGCTTCTGGGAACACAGCCCATGGGCCCCGCCCGGCAGTGGGCTGCCCCAGGGCTGGCTGGCAGCCTCCGGGTCCCCCCCGCAGGACCAAGCACCGCTGGTGGGATTTGCCGGGAGAGAGGGCTGTCTCTCTCAGCCACCTTCCTACCCTCTGCTTTCCCTGAAACTCTCTTCGGACCCTCGTCCTCTTCCCGCTATAGATGGGGATCCTTGGAGCGGGGAGACGCTGACCCACCGGTGCCCAGTGCCTGACTGCGTAGGTGCTCCCTAATCTGGATTGCTGCAGAGACGCGAGGATGCCTTAGGGCTGTGGTCCTGTGCTTTCTGTAGCAGGGGGCACAGTTCCGAGAACAGAATAATAACAGTAATAAAAGATGCTGGACTGTACATTATAGCACTTTTTACGTACCGAACACCCTGCTGGGGGCCCTACGTATGCCCCTCAGCCCGACCCTGTCACTGGGTTGGTGTGACAGCTCAGAGCGGGGCTGTCCTCTCCTTTTGGGTTCCGTGTTTCTACTAATGCAAACTAAAATCACATGGCCTAGTTTAGCCATTGAAAAGCCCGAGTGAGTTCAGAGAAGAGTGAGGTGGGGGCGTGGGGGGAGATTTCTGGAAGGAGCCAGAGGAAGGCGGCTCGGCTGAGCTCACAACGCAGTCCCAGCACTGAGGGCGCGGCAGAGGGAGGCCAGGGCTCAGGGCTCGCAACTGGATTAAGAGCACAGGCTGCTGGCGTGTCCGCACTCCGGGCAAAGCACAGGTGGCTGAGCCAGACCCCGTCCCGAGAGGCCGTTCTGCTCCATGACTCTGGACCTGGATGACGGCACGTCCGAGGCTGCCATAATCTGGGGGGTAACATATGCCAAGGGCAAGCACAGAAAGAGCAACTCCAGAAGGATCTTCCCCCTGTTCCCTCGGGAGAGCACACGCAGAAGGTGCCTGGTGCGGTGGCGATGCCTGGAATAATTTGTAATCTACGGTTTTCTTAACCTTCCCCGGGTTTCCCCCCTTTTCCGTACGTTCACGGAACGGTGATGAGTAATTGTATCCGACTTCACTGTGACATCAGCTGGTGAGTGTCCTGAAGAAGTCTGTCCGCCGACTGCCCTTCGGGGACGTGTGTTTGTGTTGGTGCTTCATTGATGCTCCTACGTCATGGCTTCTGGCTTTCCCGCCGAGAAGGGAACTCCGCGTTAGGAGAAAATGGAAAATTCTATCATCCAGTACGTGATAAGTCCCATTTCCTCTCCTTTTTTTCCAAGACAAGTTTTTAAATCACACGTGAGAGATGATCATCACACGAGGAATACGAGGCTTCCGACATCCATGCCCACCAGTCCCTGGGGTATCTCCACCCACCGTTCTCGCCTGGGTTTTATTCCACTAGGTTCACTTTGCTGAGCGGCTGTCCACATTCAGGAGCCCCCTCGGCTGGTCACAAACAGACCCCCACCATTCGCTGAGTCACTTTCTATGACACTTGTTCTGCTCTGGGAAGATTGACTGAGGATCCTCCCTCCTACCACCGTGCCTTTGCACGTGCTGCGGGCTTTGCAAAGAGTGCCTTTCCTTTCACTATCTGCTTCCAGTGATCCTGTACATCCTTCAAGCACAAGACTGCCTTGCCCCTGTCTCCCAGATGCCTTCACAAGCCCCTCCTTGAGGTGGTGAGCTGTCCCTCCTCCGGCTGTAGCATCCTGTCTTCACCCCCTCTGCACACTAGGGTGACCCATGCTTGGTGGGAACTCTGCAGAAACGGAGTCTGGCTTTGCCACATTCATCACGGTAGGCCCACGGCCTTCACATTGTGAGTAATGGCTCAAAAATACATATTAATTAAATACAAATATCTAGGGAATCAATGTGCTATGCCACCTTCTCCAGGAAGACTTCCGTAATCCTTCCAACCTGGGAGGCTTTTCCACACGTGACCTTCCTTTGCGTTCTGTCTGTGCCTCTCTTTAAGCCCCATCCCTTTCTCCTTTTCCACTCCATGGCCAATGGCCTGGCACGTGGGGAGTGCTCAGTAAGTGGTCACCGAATGAATGTTAGTGGAAAACTGAACTGATTTTGTTCACAGCAGCATGGAAAGAATCATTCTGGGATATTCTGTGTACCGGGATCATTTTTTTGCCCTTACATTGTCAAAAACAATATTCCTAATATTCCCTGATACTCCGGGGAAGACCATTAATTCTGAGACCCAATCACCTGTCTGTATAATATCTTCATCTTTCAGTCGTTGTAGAGGTTCACAGAATTTCCCGGTTCTTGTTGTTGTTGCTGTTCTGAGGTCCACAGAATTTTCAAGGCCTAGAATGTGAGGGTTGGCACAGCCCTCAAAGGTTGCCTGGTCTTTCTCAAGCCACCTCATCTTAGAGATCGGGAAACCAAGGTCAAGAAACACAGAATAATTCATCAAGGCAAGTCAACGGCCAATAAAGCGGGTCTCACCTATATTCACCTTCTATATACAAACATAGTGAGGTCTGATCAAGCCATAATACAGAGCATTGCACCAACTACACCCTTGATCTGATCCTAACACTCTCCCCCTTCTGTGCCTGACTTGGTGGACGAATTCTCAGCTGATGCGGGAATGGTGAGTATTTAGGAAGGACCATTCAGCAAACATGTATTGAATTCAGCAGGCTTTACTGTCACTATTTTTGCCAGGACAGAAGGTCCCACGAGAGTAGCAGACTGACCCCGTCATGCCCCCGTAAGTACCACGCAATACATACTTGTTGGGTTGAAGTTAAGTTAGGAATGCGCATTTCACCAGGTTGTTTGTCAAAACGGGAACGATACAACGAAGACAGCAAGAGCTCCATGCTAGAATGTTCTACAACTCCGTCAAGGGAGACACACACATACAAGGAAAAAATATAAAAACCCAAGAAGGAAGACTATACACCAGCCTGAGAGGAGTGATTACCACGGGGACCAGGACCGGGGTGGGTTCCAGGGAAAGCTAATTTGTGTCTAGGAGGTTTTATTTCTTAATCAAAAAAGGAAAATGAAGGAAGAAGTGAAGCAAATATGACAAAATGCATTTATTTATTCCGTGTGATGGGTACATGGGTGTTTGTTATATTCGCCTCCATGATTTTCTGGGGGTTTGAGATTTTTTTTAAATACTGCAGCTGTGTTATGAAAGTAGCTATTGTAGTTTTACTGTTGGTCCCAGTGTTGGGGTTTCCAGAACATTCTCAGATTCGGTGATTCGGAAGGATGCACAGAACTCAGGGAAGCTGCCGTACGTACGGTGTAGTGTAGCAAAAGGACAGAGGGGAAAAAGAGCAAAGGGAAAAGGGACGTAGGGCAGAGCCCGGGTTACAGGGAATGAGCTTCCTTTGTCCTTCTCCCAGCAGAGTTGTAGGGGTAGTACTTAATTCTCTCCGAAATGAGGTGTGACAATACACACGAAGTCCCCCCAGCCCGCGAGCTGGTGTCCAGGGTTTATCCAGGGTCGGTCATGTGGGCACGGAGTACCTGCTCGACTGACCTTAGCTACAGTCTCTGGATCTCCAGCGTTCAAAGAGATACAGGGTAGCCTGAGGCCCTCATCATAAATCACATTGTTAACGTGAAGCTGTCTGGTGTGGTCCAAGGTCCCAGGTATGCAAAGATACTCTTATCAGGCAGAACATTCCAGGGACGCATAGGTTACGTCATAGGAGACCGAGAAGGGCCAGTCCTTTCTTCGGAATGTGCAAGCATGACTATCCCAAGCCTGCTGAGTTAACCCTTTATTGTACAGCCCTGGACCAACCCAAAGTGAGATGTGGGACCACCACCTGCATTTGTAAAAGATTTTGTGAGCCTTAGGCAACCACATACCTCCAGGCTAGAAAAAGTCTGGAGAGACTGGGGTGTCCGGGGGGCCTGCTCCTCCCTTCAAACCTAACAAAATGGGCTCGGAAGGGATGACTGGAGATCTAGGCTTGTGTCTAGAAGTTTCAGAAACCAAGGGACTGACACTTAATTGACACCTGAGGAGTCTAACTTAGGAACACTGGCATGGTCACTCTGGTGACCAGGCTTTGGGATCTGACTGCCCTCCCAGATTATTCTGGGACCAAAAAACAGGTGAGCGTTTCTGGTGGCAGGAGGGAAACAGAGAGTCAGTTTAGGATCTTCTTAGGTCCTGGTCAAGGTGAGTCCAACAGGGGACTGGACCATAGGATTCTCAGGGGCTAAGGAAGGAGCTGTAAGCAACCAACCAGGAGAAAACGCATCAACCCAGAGATGGGGAACACAGGGGTTTTTGAGGAACCCTTTTAAATGCCATGGAAGAGAAAGGGTAACCGTCCAACACTGTCAAGCCAGGGAGTCACCCACGGAGGGATTTCCTGTCCGTGTTCTCCTCTCCAACCCGCCCTGCCAGAGACCGGTTAGCAAGACGTGTGAGGAGAGGCAGAAGAACAGGGCGAGGGGGACAAGTCTTTTTGGACTTCAGTCTGTACAGTTCAGAGCTGGGGAAGGAGGAACACTCTCAACCTTGAAAGTAGAAGTTCCAATTGTTAACAAGCCTGGAGATCTTCATTACTGAAGGGCTGTCTTGGAGAACAGAGAGACAAGAGGAGACTTTCTGCTCCTTTCCCCTCTCTGTGCTTCAGTTCTGGTATTTTCTATCAATTTGTCTTCCCCTGCACTTGATTCTGTTCCCTGCTCTGCTCCATCTCCTGCAAGCCATTCTAATAAGTACCAACTTCAGATGTTATGTTTCATATTTCTAGAATGTTCTTTAAAAATACATTTTAGGGGCGCCTGGGTGGCTCAGTTGGTTAAGCATCTGCCTTTGGCTCTGTTCATGATCTCAGCGTCCTGGGATCGAGCCCCGCATCAGACTCCCTGCTCAGCGGGGTAGTCTGCTTCTCCCTCTGCCCCTCCCCCTGCTCGTGTGTGCATTCTCTCTCTCAAATAAATAAATAAAATCTTTAAAAAAATTTAAAAATATTTTAGTTCTCTATTGAAATGTCCATTCTCTTCAACCAATCTCCCTCTATTTTCTCAAAAATATAGATCAAAGGAAGCCCTGTCTTCTACCATCCCCAGTATTAGGGTCATCTCAGACCCTGCATCTAAGGACTGTTTCATTTCTTGATCGTTGGTCTCTTTACCCCGTCCCTTTGCATGTCTAATAATTTTATCTTATGCCAAATACTGTACACGGCAGATGACAGAGGCGCTGGGTTGTCCGATTCCTCTAGAGAGTATTAGGTTTTGTTCTTGCCCACGGTGAAATCACCAACAAATTGCTTTGGTCATGTTGAGACGTGAGTGTTGGTTTCAGGCTTGGTTAGGGCAGGTCTTTGCAGTCTTACCGCGGCTGCTAGGGTGCAGCCCTTTCTCCCAGTACCCTGTCCTTACTGCGAGGGTGCGGTCCTTCTGGAGCCTCAGCCCAGGGCTCAGGTGCTGACTGAGCATGTCTTCTCTGGCCGCTCCTGCATGGTGGGCCTGCTCATCTGCACGGTCTCTGAAATCTTTCTTGGCTCTGCAGCCTCCTGCTGACCCGGGAGCTCAGCCTACCCAGGCACAGTGTAGGGGTCAGCCAAAGGTACGATGGGGAAAATTTTTTTTTGCATGTTGATGAATTAGTGACAGTTGACACGGTTGATCAGATTGTCACTTTCTTTGTGTTCTTTTGCCTGCCTATATTCACATATTATAATACACATGTATTGCTTTTGTAATAAGAACTCCTCCCTCCCCAACCCCTCAAAGATCTGGAAGTTTTTATGAAAGTTTTCTCTTGCTTAAAGCTCCTAATTCAGTTTAAGCCCAAGGGCACCTGAGTTGCCCACTTGGCTGTTACTTTGGGCACAGGGGAAAGGAATTCACTGTTTCCAAATCTGTAAAATGGGAATAAAACCTACCTCAGACGGTTACCCCTTTATTTGTGGCTAGCAATAAATTCTTTCTAAGAAATTTTTATTTAAATTTTAGTTAGTTGGGGCGCCTGGGTGGCTCAGTCGTTGAGCGTCTGCCTTCGGCTTGGGTCGTGATCCCAGGGTCCTGGGATCGAGCCCCGCATCGGGCTCCCTGCTCCGCGGGAAGCCTGCTTCTCCCTCTCCCACTCCCCCTGCTTGTGTTCCTTCTCTCGCTGTGTCTATCTCTGCCAAATAAATAAATAAAATCTTTAAAAAAAATAAATTTTAGTTAGTTAACATATAGCATAATATTGGTTTCAGGAGTAGAAGTCAGTGGTTCATCACATACAACACCCAGTGCTCCTCACAACAGGTGCCTCCCTTGATGCCCATCCCCCACCCAGCCCATCCCCCACCCAACTCCTTCCATCAACCCTCAGTCTGTTCTCTATAGTTAAGAATCTCTTATGGTTTGCCACCCTCTCTCCTTTCTCCCCCCCTTTCCATATGTTCATCTGTTTTGTTTCTAAAAATGAAATCATATGGTGTTTGTCTTTCTCAGACTTATTTAGCTTAGCATAATACATTCTAGCTCTATTCATGTCATTGCAAATGGCAAGATTTCATTCTTTTTGATGGCCGAGCAGTATTCCATTGTGTATGTGTGTGCGTATATGTGTGTGTGTGTGTGTGTGTGTGTGTACTTCAGTACCTAAATATCCAGTGTTGGCCTTGCTATTCCTTAACCTCCTTCCCTCCACCCCAGTGCAACAAACCCTTGGCATCATCATGGTCTAGACCTAGCACACCTGGTAAATTTTCCTTCGCTGGAGCCTGGATTGCAAGCACCTTGCTCTCCTTCTGACCTACTGTCTCTGGAATCCACTTCAATAACCCTTTGACGTCAATCCTCCAATTATCCTCCCTCATTCCATCTTCAGTATCCTGTCCCTGCCCTGCATCTCTCTGCTTGCTGCCATTGCAATCAGTTCTTTAAATTACTGCCACTTCCCTTCGCCCTTTGGCCCTCTATCATATCTGGCTGACAAAACTCCAATCCTGGTTGGACCCACCTCACGGTTTTCCTTGCACCTGCTCCCGACCACCCGAGTGTTGCTACACAAGAGTGCACACAGACTCTGGGTGACACGTTCAGCTTAGAAGTCATCCCCACAAGCTGATCTGGGTGAACAACACCACTTGGCAAGCCTGTTTTTTTCTTGAGTAGGTCTGCGTCTCTCTTCTCTGGGATGACAGTTTTATTATCTTGAGCTACTTCTCCCTCCATGTCACCGGATGACCAGATGTACGTTCTTCTGTTGTGCTCAGTGAGGGGCTGTCTGCTCCTTTCCCGCTATCCTCAGGACCATCCCTGGGTGTCGCTGTCCTGGCCGCAGCCCATTTGGGGCATGAACCAACACCCCGAGTGGACTGCTTCATGATCCAGGCCCCGGTTCTTCCTTCCCCCACCAGCCTGTCATCGGGAGCCCTCCCCGGGAGGCCATGGGTGTGAGCTGTTGCCTGTAGGGCAACAGAGGTGGGTGACTCGGTGCGTGTCCTGTGTGTAGAACTTACTTGTGCCTCTGCACCTATTCAGGCCCAGCCTCGGCTGCAATGTTCCCATGGTGCACTGGTGTCGTGCCCACTCTACCCAGTGGCTCAGTGGGGTGGCCAGCACCCAGATCGTCGTGGCAGGTTTGGTCCTTCAGTGACTCACATCCAACACACGCTCTCACCTAGGACCCAGCAGCAAGCCCTGATCTGCTTGCCAGACAGAGACTAGTTCTCTGCTGCAGACGGCAGGCCTTGTTCCAGAGCCCCGGGAGCCGTGCTGGACTCTCTGACCTCAGATAAGCTCCTTAACTGTCATGAAATCCTCCTGCGCTGTGGAATTTGCTGGGTTGTGTGGCCCCAGTGGTCGGGCTGTTTGTACCCTAATCCTGAACCCAGGGCAGGTTTCTCTTTGCTCTGGGCTCTGGCCAGGAAGCCCGGGCAGCTGGAAGTCAGGCTGTCTTGTAGGACCATGGAAAGGCCCAGAAGGCACAGGGACAAGGAGGGATGGGAGCAGAGGTACCGGGTGCTGTTTGCCACGCTCCCCTCACGATGACGGTGCTTTGCCGAGCGACGTCTGTTTCAGTGTTGATCCATCTCTTTTCCCCTTCGAGGATAGCATTTATCTTCTGAGTTCTGCCTCTGAGAACCCCATTCCATATATGCACCGCCTTGAAACTAAATATACTTCCGTTCACCGACTGCCAGGACATAGAAGTAGCTCATTCATCGCAAGATATTCTTTTAAATATTTATTGGCTCCCACGGAGGAGTTTAGAATTCCTCTGCTAGCACTTAGGAATGTCAAGTTAACATTTTGTCACCTGCCATTGCTTTCAAGTGCCCAGGCCAGCACTCTCCAGTAGAAATACAAGGCGAGTCACGTATGTTACATTATCCAGTAGCCACATTACAAAAGGAAAAAAAGAAGCAGGCAAAATTAATTTTATTTTATTTTTTAAAAATATTTTATTTATTTCAGAGAGAGAAAGAGAGAGAGAGATTGGGAGCACAAGCAGGGGGAGTGGCAGAGGGAGAAGCAGGCTTCCCGCTGAGCAGGGAGCCCGACGCGGGGCTAGAGCCCAGGACCCCAAGATCATGACTTGAGCCGAAAGCAGACGCTTAACCCACTAAGCCACCCAGGCGCCCCCCAAAGTTAATTTTAATAATACAGTTTGTTTAATCCAAAATATCTGAAATATTTTCAACACAAGGCACCAGCCACACGTCAAGTGTTGACAGTCACAAGTGGGGTGAGTGGGCATCATGTTGGAGCGCCTGATCTGGACGCAGCCCCAGGAATGCCTCACCTTCACCGTAAACTCGAGAGGTTACAGAATGTTTCCCATGCCTTATCTAGATTATTCCTTGAGAGAGAGAGAGGGAGCAAGAGAGAGGGGACATACGTGTCTTATCACCGCTGTGCTGCTCAGGGAAGTGGGATGACTTGCCCAAGACAACCCGCCATCAGAAAGTCGCAGCGGTGGGCTCCAGTTCTTGGTCTGGTTCCCAAACTTGTCTGCACACTCACATCCCTTGCGGATGCTTTAAAATTTCCAAAGCCCAGCCACACCCCCGGGGCGTCAAACCACAGCATCTGGGGTGAGGAGTCAGGAAAAGCTCCCTGTGGTCTGGGCACATGGCCGTGGGTGGAGGGCACGTGGCCCACGAGCCGGCACTGTGGACATCAGCAGGGCCTTGTATTGGACAGGGGCCAGGCCAGCGGACGCAGAATCCCGCGGAGGAGCCCAGCTCACGCTCCGGGCCAAGAAGCGTCGGATGGAAAACACGCAATTCTGCTTTGACACGGGAGAAAACACGGTCTGGGACATTTCCCCGGTGGGGCTTTACTGAGCAGGACAGTAGTTGGTGGCCTTTGGGTTCTCATTAAATTAGTATTATGTGACTAATGCTGCCCTCTTGGTTTCATTAGGACTTTATTTCGGAACCGTCATCACCAACTCCCTCTCCTCGGCACAGACTTGATTTGAAAGAACCCTAGAGAAGTTGCCCGAAACGTCTCTCCGTCCGTGTCTCTCAGGCTTTAAGTGGCGTTGAACCTTTGCTTAACAAGATTGAACTTTGCTTTCTCATTCAGCCAGATTTATGAGAACTGATACTGTGGGCGATGTTGGAGGGTGAAGATGGGGAGAAGAGCTACCGATGAGCTCCTGTTTTCGGGGGCTCCCGGTCTGGGGCAGAGCGCCAACAGACGTGGAACAGCACAGAAGGTGAGCCATGAACCTGGGATCCAGGGCCCCAGGATTCGCAGGTGGGAGAGGTCCTCCCGCTCTGGGGTGACGGAAGCTCTCATTAAGGAGGCGCTGGGGGATTTGTACGTTCTCGGGTGGCGGGAAGGTGTTTTTAGGGACACCGGCATAGATGCATTCAGTCAGGGAACACGGATGTGTCTTAGGACACTCGGTTGCAGGGACAGAAATCCCACTTGACCTGGTGAAGGCAGGAAGAGCAATTTTCGGCTCATGGAATCCACAGGTTGGTCCTCCAAACAGTGAAGAGGCCTCTGGAATATCAGGAACCACAGATGCCCAAATTACCAGGACTCTTTCTCTCTAATATTTCTTCAGGCCAGTTTCATCCTCTCTTATGACAAACTGGCTTCAAACACAATAGCAACATGACTGCAAGAAATTCCCGTCTTTTACGTACATCCCACCCCCGACTGTACCAGAGAGCGAAAGCCCAGGTGTCTGAATTCAAGCCAAAATAATGTGGGAGGAGAGGACGTAGATGCAGGTAGAATGGAAACAAGATTGGCCACGACTCGATCCTTGCTGAAGCCGAGTGTTAAGTGCACAGGGCTTTGTTACGCTACGTGTTTCCTACTTTTACATATATTGGGAATTTTCTTTAAATTAAAAAATAAAAATCCCCACGAAGGAATCATGTTCACTTGTCTTGATCCAACCTTGGGTCAAGCAACAGTGAGCAGGACAGGTGGTGACGTGAGGACTTGGTGGCTCTGGTGAGAACCTGGGATCTGGGACTATGGGGCAGGAAGCTTAGCGCCATTCCCAGACAAAAGGGGGTTCTGTCTCCAGGGAAGGAGGAAGGAGGGATCCCAGGCAGAGGCCCCCACTCCATGCTGACGTCTGATGGTTTGTTACCTGCTTATCTCCCCCGGGCTCTGGGCCCAAACTTCTGAGGATCGGCACTGCCCCGGCCGGATGTCCCATGGGCAGCTGTAGCTCAATGTGCTCAGAATCAGCCTCAACCACGTCCCCGTCCTGCCGGTCTCCTCCTCCTCCACCGAGATGCTCTGGCCAGAAATTTCTCAGTCGTATTCAACTGACCCTGCCTCCCCACCCCAGACTCATCTCTCAGCTTTACGGATTCTACCTCTGAAATATTATCGAATCCACCTCATCCTCCTTACTCCCTGCTCCACGCCCCAATTCAGAATTCTCCCGGCCCCTCCCGCCCCGGAGCCCACACTAGCTCATGCACCCCCTCACGGCCGCCCACGACACCAACGTAATGACTTTGTTCTGTGCCTCGTTGTCCCATGACGACCGTAAGGCATCACAGCCATTTAAAATCTGGTCTTACACTGCTTTTAAAGCTTCTTGCCATTTGCACCATTGTACATACCTACACATACACACACGTATTCTTCTGCACGTCTACACACGCCCCCTGTTCTTTATGAACACATTGTCCAAATTCGACAAGATTGAGCTAAAAACCCACCTCCTTGATTAAAAAAAAAAGTCCTTCTCTGACCTCTCCAGCTGTACTCAGCCTCCCACCGGGTGTCTCACAGACCCTCCTGGTCTTCCACTTCCCATACCACACAGCAGGGACCTTTTCACGTTTGTATCCTCCTACCCCCATGCAGAGACCCACTTTCGGTTATGATGAACCTATCCGTTGTACATAATGAGTAAAATTCTTAATACATTGGAAAGCTACAGCACAGAATAAGCTCTCTTGATTACGAGGGGTCCCAAAACTAGCCCAGCCGCCTGTCGAAGAGAAGACTGATACATTGGCTCCAATGAAAGAGAACTGTCTCCTGACACAACCCACTCCGTTTGTGGGGTGCTCTTGCAAGGTCCTTCCCTAGACTGACCCTTGAGTGCTGCTCTCTGCATCTCTGGCCGGCTAGCCCGAGCTCTACTCCTTACCACCTCCTAAAGCACTATCAGACTTCAGATGTCAGCTCTTCTGTGCCTTGGGCTAAATACCAAGCATTCTTTCAAGAATCCTCAGAAGGCAGGGTTTGAGTCTCGAAGCCGAGCACGGGTCAACCTGTCTCCATCTCTCTGGATCTGTGGCTCCGGAGTTGCATGCAATACTCAGGTGTGGTTGGCTTGGCATCAACAGAGAGTTAAGAAGACTCGTGGGTGGTGTTGAGGGCATACGTGGTGTTGTCTAACGTGGTCTAGTTTTTCATCTCAATGCTTGGCAGTCCACGATGAAGAACAAGAGAGACAGGTGTTTATATTTATCCAAGACTGGGGATTGGCAGGTAAGAGGAGGGTGGCCAAGGAGAGAACCACTCTGGATATCCATTCCAGCCCATCATACCATCTTCCTCACACCATTGTCGCAGTCCCTTCGTTCCTTGAAGGCTGTGGCATCTAAAGCAAATTTGTTCCGATTTTCTGCTCTACATTCTCAGAGTTTATTGATCTGTTTTTTGTTTAAGCAAAATGTACCTTTATTTGTTTTCTTTCTTTTTTAATTAACATATAATGTATTACTGGTTTCAGGGGTAGAGGTCAGTGATTCATCAGTCTTATATAACACCCACTGCTCATTACATCACGTGCCCTCTTTAATGCCCATCATCCACTTACCCCATCCCTCCACCCTCCTCCCCTCCAGCAACCCTCAGTTTGTTTCCTATGATTAAGAGACTCTTATGGTTTGTCTCCCTCTCTGGTTTCGTCTTGTTTCATTTTTTTCCTCTCCTCCCCTATGATCCTCTGCTTTGTTTCTTAAATTCCACATATCAGTGAGATCATATGATAGTTGTCATTCTCTGATTGACTTATTTCACTTAGCATAATACCCTCCAGATGTCCATCAACAGATGAATGGATAAAGAAGATGTGGCATATATATACAATGGAGTATTACTCAGCCATCCCAAAAAAGAAATCTTGCCATTCGCAACGACGCGGATGGAGCTAGAAGGTATTGATCTGTTTCTTTTAAAAAAAAATCTATCCTTTCTCCTTATTTGACACAGCAAACGGCCAGGCATTTTTCACATTATTTTCCAAATAATATTTGTCTTAAAACTTGATAGATTAGGGGCACCTGGGTGGCTCAGTCGTTAAGTGTCTGCCTTCGGCTCAGGTCATGATCCCAGGGTCCTGGGATCAAGCCCCACATCGGGCTCCCGGCTCTGCGGGGAGCCTGCCTCTCCCTCTCCCACTCCCCCTGCTTGTGTTCCCTCTCTCGCTATGTATCTGTCAAATAAATAAATAAAATTTAAAAAAACTTGATAGATTAATGATTCTTTTAATAGATATGACATAAAAGAACAAAATAAATCTATGTCATTAGATTTGCAAAAATAAAGTGGAGTTTCTAAGTCACCTGTGATCGGGGTTCTTCTATAAACGGGTGAGAGTCAGACTCCAAGGCCAGGTGCCGTGAAGGAAGGGACTGGTCCCTTCATGGGTCTCTACTCTTAGTTTGGGAGTGAAGGCGGGGATCGGGTGGGAGGATGTGTGAAACTCTTCCTTCCTCGACTGATGGTCTCAAAGGGAAGAATAGCTGGAATTAGAGCTGGAGGAATTTGGTAGCCATAAAGAAGAAATTCTGACTGTCAGAGTCTCTAAATAACAGTACAACCAAGCCCAACACCAACATTCTTTGAAACAGGCCCCTGCCACTCGACTAAGGAAGGAACACCCCTTGGGAGGGTTGGGAGGATGTTTATGTCCTGGAGAGAGTGACCTGATCAGGAGGGCTTTAGACTGGATTTAGAAGAAGAGGGAGACAGACACCCAGACAGACCTGGGTAGCCAGTTGTTGTGGAGGACAGGTTTGACTCACACAGGAGGAGTCTCCCATGCACCTGGGAAAGGTATTTGGAAGGGGGCAGTCTGGCCTGCCTGCCCAATAACTCCGGTAATAACGTGATTTGAGGTCATGATAGAGTGTAGTAAATGCAGGCTCACAAGGATAGGGTGACTCGGTGTGATAAGAACACAAGGTAAGTATACAGGGATTAAAAAGGGCAAACTTTTTTTTTTGAAATGACCACTTAGGAGGGAAAGTGGAATAGGGCTCCAGGCGCATAGAGCACAACGTGGATTGAGGGCAGGCACCAGGTCCTGGGGATGTGATGATGTTTGAGACAAACACGATTCCTGCCCTCATGGAGCCGACAGTCTAGTGGGGAGAGTGTAGAAAGTATGGCCTGTTTACGGAATTGAGAGAAGGTTCTTGTGAGCTTGGGAGTGATTAGCGATGGAGTTGGGGAGATAAGAAGGGGCTCAGAGGCCATATGAAGGAATGTAGACCTTATCTGATATCGAGGGACATGACTGAAGGATTTTATATTTTATAATTGAAGCAGGGACATCATCAAATTTAATGGGCATCAGGAATTAAGTTTCCAGAGACTGGAAACGAAGACAGAAATCTGGGTAAGAGAGGATCGTAGTTTGGATTAAGGTGGGGATGGCTTCAATGACAGAAATTAGAGCTGGCAAAACCCACATTAGCCGGAGATAGAAGGTGGAAAGGAAAAAATGTAAGATAATACCAAAACTTCAGTCTCTGGCTTCAGGACAATGAGTTCCCACTGAGGTGGGAACATAGGAGTAGGTTCTGGCTTTGTGGGGTGGAGGTCAGGGAAGAAACTGAGCTCAGATGTGGACATGCTGAGTAGAGGAGGCTGGGATCCTTTGGGGAAGCCTGGGAAGCGAACAGAAGATGTGGGGAAGGAGGGGGCTGGTGTTCAAGACCTGGAAGTTGAGGTCATCCAGCGAGAGGCCCCGCAATGAAATCCCACGTGTGCACCCACATCTGTGGCACATGGCAGGGCGAGTGCAAATGTCAACACCAATCCCATCCAGACTCACTCCTCAACAACGTTTTTTAAATAAACAGATCTACAAGGGTTCGGTGGTTCCAGTCTGCCAAATTAAGAATACAATTGCCTTACTGGGGGACATGGCAACACATCAAGATCTGAATGGAGAATCGGGAGTTCTAGTAACACATCCACAAAAGGTAATGTTGTTAAACACTGAAGTCCTAGTTATTGGTTTAGGAACAGTTGACCTTAAAAGTATATATCCCACATCCCTGATGTTTTTTATTTCTTTTGCATCTATCCAGGCTGAAGGAAACCTTTTCCTGGACCCTCACACTCAGATTTGTAGAGGACCTAGTCTCTCTTAGAACTGCCGATCCATGGCTGAGGTCACATGCCATAAAGACAGACAGACAGACAAACAGTGCTCAGGTCAAGAAATCCTCTTGACTTGTCAAAACTCGTAGGAATGCATCTCACCGTCCTCTGTGTTTAAGCTGTATCTCAGAAATTAGTGAGATGCAAATGATGTGACCTGCCTGTTTGCATAAGAGGTCCCTGCCATGCTCCAGGGCAGATCTGACACAAGCATCCCATAATTACAGGATAGCTCTGGGGACTGGCTTCAATTAACCAAGCTGCTTCTCAGTTATCATTATATTATCCATATTTATAGCATTTGACATTTTCACAGTGCTCTTTAATCATATTGTATGTGGGTTGCCTTAATCTAAATCTTTCAACATACTTGGGATACCAGATGTTCCTGTTCTCTGGATCTTCCAGATGGGGAAACAGAACATGGACCAGTGTTCCAATGACAGCACCTGAGAGTTACTGTCCCAGGTCACTCGGGTAGGTTTGTGGTGGTTAAGCATTCAAACCAAGGCAAAGGTCCTCTGGGCAAGGTTGTGTAGGCTGATGGGACACTAAGACTCTAGACTAAAGGCAAAAACATACTCTCTTCAGGTCAAAGTTCTGAGGACTGGACTTGCCTAACCAGAGCAATGTAACGTCTAGAACCTACACTCTTGGCGACCACCAGCACATCAAGCCAAGAGCTGTCACAAGGCTTCTTCTCTCCTCTATGCTGAGCTAGCTCTGGCGTCTTTGGTCCTTTCTCCCCTGGGTCCAAGAGCTCATTACTCTGTCCTGGCTCTTCCACATCTCCCTGAAATACAAATGTAGGATCCCACCATTTTCTCCATGCTTATCCCCTCATAGATTGAGCGGAGACCTTATTGCAGAGATTCTGACAAAATTTTGTTCATGAATGGATACGACTATCACTGTGACTTGCAGTAGCCCCACAGCAATACTGGTGGGGGTCCCAACAGCTCTTGCAGTCACGTCCAGGTCAGTGGGCATAGCGGTGCACATAGATACATGAGGTTCTCTGCCCAGCCATCCGCCGGATCTATGGCAGAATCCGTATGGAAGGGACACCCCTCTGCCATTCCATATCTGACTGGAGAACACAACCGCCCCTCTCAAGTCTCCCAAGATTTCCTTCTTTCATTGTAACACGTCATTCTCATCCCCAAGTTCGCAGATCTGGAAATTATTTGAATGCAGGGCTGGATTTGTTAGAAATATTTTTTTGGCACCGAATATGAAACCAACAGAATGTTAAATCGTGTGCTATTTTTTTCTTCTCTTGATTTAATGGTGGACGTGATGCTTAGGCTTTGTTTTTTTAATTAGATGAGCAATTTCAAAGACTAAGAACCTGTCCCGAGATTTCCCTCGTAAAGCTCAGGGTTTGATCAAGCACACGGAAGGTTGGTTTTATAAATGTCGTGACTCAGCAAAGTTCTTTCTCAATGAATGGCTTTCTGGAGTCTCAGCCAGGTCCTCACTGCTGTTCAGCATATGGTCACACATTGTCACATACTCTAAGGCAGTGTTTCAAACCTCAGATTTCCATGTTAGCCTTTCCAGCCCTTGTCCCCTGCTCGTCCTCCTGGCAGAGAACCATGCGTGCAGCTTATGGACCAGCTGGAGAACCCCTCCACCTTCACTACTTATCCTCTTCAGGTCTTCACCTTCCCGCTCTCATTTGCAACCGACCTTGCGGGCGACCTGTTGTCTTTGGTCAACGCTGGCCCTCTCTCTGTGCTTTTGATTCTCTACTGTCCTCCCTTTCCTCTCACTCTGTCAGCCTCCCCTCCGGAGTCTTCAGTTTCTTCTCACTGTGTCCTACCTCCCTGCCCGCGAAAAGACCAAGTCTCCTCTGTCTTAGAAAATAACCCCCTTCCCCTGAAAACAAAATAGGGTCCTATGTCTCATCTACTATTCACCATCAATTGCTCTAAACCACATTCTACACCCAAGTGTGAGCTGAGCACAATTCCCCCAGAATTCATGATCACTCAGAACCTCAGAATGTGACCTGACTTAGAAACAGAGCCTTTGAAGGATTAGTAAGTTAAGAATCTCTAGATAAAATCATGGATTTAAGGTTGGGTCAATGGTGGGCTCTCACGCTCTTCACCTCCCATTGGTGTGTGGTGATGGCCTCCCATCTGCTCTGCCTTCATCGTCCCCGTCTGATCCATCCTTCATGCTGCCGTTCCTGGTACATTTCTAAAACAGATGTTACTTCTCTGATGGAAAGTCCCAGATGGTTCCCCACTGCCTGGCCCTGACATTTTCTAATTCCTCCACAATTTAGTCCCAATATGTATAATCTGATTTTACGTTACACCTCTTAACCCCACCTGAGTCCCCCCAGAGCAGCGTTTCCCAACCTTTGTCCACTGTCGTCTCCCTCCCCAAGCCTTTTTAGACATTTTCCCCCCTAATTATCTCGCCCCAGGAAATTTTAATAGCACAAATAATAGTATACATTTGTCATGTTCTGGGCCCCTTCGGAGAGCCACAGATCACTGCGATATCTAAAGTTGTTTTGCCCCCAAAAGCGAATTTTCACATCCTTGGAGGTGATACCACTCTGTGTCCAGAACGGAGACTGCATGAACGAGGGTGAATCAGAATCAGAAGCGGATTTCTTCTCTGAGACACGCAAGCTGTGTGACCGCTGAGAAGTTGTTCAAACCCTCTGGTCGTCGGAGATCCCCGAGCAGGCAGTGAGGGCTTCGTCGAGCCCACCCCACCCACCGGCTTCCCTTCTGTCTACTCCTGTCTCCTTCCCGTCCCTTTCGCAGGGGCCGATGCCAAGAGCCCTGCCTGGTAAACTTCCTGCAGGCTTATCTCTGTCCCAGAGACAGAGTCTGCTTCCTGGGGACGGCGACCAGCCAATGTCCTATTTACTGCCCGGCACGGAGGTGGGGCTGCACAAATGGGAATTCTCTCTCTCCAGATTCTGGCCAGCGTCCTGCTTGCCACTCACATGGCCTGTCCCTACACGCTCGGGATACTTTTTCAGGCTCAGGAGTCGCCGTCTCTGAGGAGCCTTTCCCCGGGGTGGAGTGCGAGCACGCCCTGGGCGCCCCCAGCCTTTCCTGTTTGCCTGCATCAGCGCTTCCCAGTGCTGGCACGGACCCGGAACAGCATGGGTGCGGAGGGAACAGACACATTCTGCCTGCGTCACAGCATGTTCCCCTGTGGTCGGAAGCTGTGTCCACCCTCCTGGTGTCCGTTCCAGATTACAGAATGTGCATCTTCTCTGGGTTCCGGGTCCTGCCCCAGCGCTCTCTCTTCCGTCCCACCAAACCCATTTATCTAAGCAGCACCACGCTCGGGTTTGGTGAGAGGCCATGCCACGGAAGTCTTTGAATGCCCGGACTTTGTACTTAGCTGGTAGCCAGCTACTTCCAATGCTTTGGGGAAATGGCAGGATAAAGAATAAGAAGGTAGCATTAGATTTAGCCAATAGAGAGTCATGTGACTGGTGGCCTTGGAGGAAACGGGCTGCCAGAGGCCATGGCAGGGACTCCCAACTGAAACTGGAATTTCCTGGGTCCTGGGTCCTGCCCCCAGAGATTGTGATTTATAGCTCCGAGGTGTGACCTGGGCTCTGGAAGTTTAAAAAAATACTCAGAGAGTTTTAATGGGTAGACAAGTCTGAGAACCACCAGCTTATGGGGTTATTGACTATCGACAAAGTGGAGGTCGTGAGTAGAGACCACTCTTTCCAAAAGCTTGGCAGTGAAGGCGTACATAGGCACAGAAGCTTGAGGGATAGGAGGGTGCCAGGAAGGTGAGGGTTTGTTTATTTGTTTACAAGGTGGGGAAACGTCGAAATCCTTGTCAGCTAAAGGAAAGAGTCCAGGGCGCAGTAGAGGTGAAAGCTGATAGAGTGAGAAGTTTCTAGAATAATCCTGGAGGGGATGGGTCAGTGGCAGAAGTGGAAGGATTTATCTTAGGAGGAGAAACAAACGTATTCTTTGTACTGTACTCTTTACTTAGAATGACCCCTTGTTCCTTCAAAGCCCAGCTCAGAGCAGGTGTCAACCACCAACCCCACACGGGAGTGAATTATTCTGTATTCTTGGAACACTTTCTGCATTTCTCTTGTCATTGTTATAATGAGGGTTATATAATATCCACGAGAGTCATTTCTGTAAGAATCTTTCTCCCTGATGGCAAGACCCTGCCTCATGCAACTTTGTGACCTCTTTGTAAGTCCCGTGCAGTTCCTGGAAAATACTACACTTATTTAGATGAATTACCCCCTACCTTTTTACAGAAATGATTTAAGAAAGCTTACAGGGATATGGAAATTTTAAGTTAGCATAAAAGTGGGGGTTTAAAAGTAAAGGGGAAAAAACCAGAGAGGCCACAAAATAGAATAAAAAACAAACCATACTTGCAAAAGATCACCTACATGCCAACTTCAAAAAGGGCAGCATGTGGCTCTGAGCTTTCTGGTCCAGCTAATGTAAAAGGACCGAATCTGGACCGTAAAACTCACAGTGTTCATTGGAGGTGAGTGGATGACAGAGGGACAATTAGTCACTCAGGTCTTCTTGGCATCAAGCTTCAAAGCAAACTTCTTCCAATGGGTTCTAACAGAGACGATTTTCCATGGCATGATGAAAAATGTTCTTGTTCCCATTATCTAGTGCACATAGCAAATTACTCCAAAACTTGGCGGCCAAGACGATTTATCATCTCTCATCGTTCTCATGGGTTGATGGGTTTAGCTAGGTGGCTTCCGCGTGGGGTCCTTCCTAAAGTTGAGTCGGCTGGTGGCTGAGGCTGCCACCATCTAAAGGCTTTTGCTCTCACGGAGCGTGTCTGACACCCTGCCTGGGAGAGTTGGAGGGGCCCAGGGGGTGGTCCGACATCTCTCTCCTTGCGGATAGCGTGAGCTTCCTCACAGCATGGCAGCCGGCTTTCCCCAAAGGAAACCGATCAAGAGAGTCAGACAGAAGCTGGGAGGCTTCTTGGAATCCAGCCTGGGAAGTCTCACAGAATCACGTCTACCCTGTTCTTCTACTCAAAGCAGACGTGGGTGAACCTGAATTCAAGGGGGTGGAGGGACAGAATGCATCTCTGTGCTGGGAAGCCGGAGCTGCTGTATCAGATTAAGACCATGTATTACGACGTGCCGAAGGAGGCCCAGGCCACCTCCACGGGGTCGGCAAGTAGCTGCCTCTGTATCTGGGAACTTGAAAACCAGGGTCATTTTGATGGAAGGCGCAGTTTCAATACACCCACGCAAAGAAGTCAAGTCACAAGACTTATCACTCTCGAAGCCCAGGACAGGGGGAAGGTGCAGTGAGCTGTTTCTGAGGGGCTGGAGTTCAAGCCTGCACAAGCGTTTGCCTTCATAACCTTTGAGTTCTTATCAGTTTACAAGGTACTTTTTCCCTAAGAGGTACTGTACTCCCTTTTACAGATGGGGTAACTAGAGTTCAGGGAAGTAACCTGCCCAAGGCGGCAACACCGGGACTCCAATCCAGATCTGTCTCACGCTCCATCCTGGCCTACTCCACTGAACCAAGCTGCCTCCCACCCTACTACACTTAATCATAGAAAAAGCAGTTTGTAAAAAGGACGAGATCTGGGTATCCCAGCTCTTTACTGATTTGAACAGGTGCTTGATAATGTTTTGTTAAATAACATTTGATCTAACCAGGGAAGGGACCCAGCAAAGTGGGCACAGCAGAGGGACAACAAGGACGGCGGGGGGGGCATATGAATGTGCCAACAAGAATATGATTGACATGAGTTACCGTCCGTTAGGCCATTCTGGGCGGTCTGATGGAGGAAGGGGTGGGCAGCAAGAGAATGTGGAGGAGGTCCAGCCAGAGGGAAGGCAAGGGGCAGAAGAAGAGGAACTTGCAGGCAGGGAAGGGAAGTTCACACTCTAGGAACGACAGAGCGCTGCACGATGACAAGGTCCAGGGCATGACAGCGTTTGTGAGCAGTTCAATAGGGAAGCAGGAATAGGTCAGGAGACGTGAACCAACAGAGGACGGTGAGTCCAGGCTCTTCGTCCAAAGTGCTGTTACTGTCACCGAGCCCCAGCTTCATCACCAGGGAAAGGAAGTCAGAGAAGGGTGGATGGAGAGGGAGGGAGGGAGCCAGTGCACACACCAGCCCAGCCCTGAGGAAGGTCCTACCATCAGATAATGCAGACTCCAAAGGAGACAGGGAAAACAGGTCCTCCGGGATCTCGGGATCTCGTCTGTCTTTGTATTTGCTGCAGGAATGACTGGTGCATAGTAGGTCTTAACAGAGCTCAGCTGATATGAGCTGTATTTTTTTTTTTTTTAAGATTTTATTTATTTGCGAGAGAGACAATGAGAGAGAGACAGAGAGCATGAGAGGGAGGAGGGTCAGAGGGAGAAGCAGACTCCCTGCCGAGCAGGGAGCCCGATGCGGGACTCGATCCCGGGACTCCATCCCGGGGCTCCAGGATCATGACCTGAGCCGAAGGCAGTCGCTTAACCGACTGAGCCACCCAGGCGCCCTGATATGAGCTGTATTAACATTATCTTATTCCCATGGGAATGGAACGTTACTTTATCTTTGGGATGCTAATTTTTGAAGTAACTTAAAATAGCTGGAACATCTTCATTACTCTAAAGTACTTTCTTTCCTCTTTCTTTTTCCCGTTGGGCTTAAAATGACCTTTATTATTCCCTCCTAATTATAAAAATAATACATGCCCAGAACGTATGGAATGTACACAGACACCAGAAATGAACAACCAACAAAATCAAAATAAAATCTCTATAATCTCACTGACCAGGGACAGTTTTTTATCCCCCCCGGGGGTTAAACTTTTTAAAAGTACATTTACATGGTGTTGTACCTATTTTGTGCTCTGTGTTTATTCAACCTATTATAGATATTTTCCTATGATACTAAATGCGGTCCTTCAATTTGTTTTAACGGCACACATTGGTCCATTGTCTGAACATGCTATCACTTACTTCAGGCTTTGATGTTGTCCATTTTTTTTCTTTGCTATTATAAACTAGGCTGTCATAAACATCCTACTATTTAAAAATCTATGTGCAAAACAAGTTATTTCTTTAGGCTACATTCCAACCAGAATTACTCAGCTATAGATGTGGTATGCTTTTAAGTCTTTTGACATATATTGTCAAATTTCCTTCTAGAAAGTGATATCAATTAACACTCCCACCAGAAGGTTGTAGATCACAGTGCTTACTTTTCCACAAAATGTCCCACAGAGTACTAGGGGTCGTTAACCCTTTAAAACTTTTTTGGGATCAATTTAAGAAGGTTAAAAATACATTTTTAAAATATGCTTTTTAAAAACTAAAGAGTCTGGGGGCACCTGGGTGGCTCTATCAGTTAAGTGTCTGCTTTCAGCTCAGGTGACCCCAGGGTCCTGGGATGGAGCCCTCAGTGGGCTCCCTGCTCAGTGGGGAGTCTGCTTCTCCCTCTCCCTCTGCCCCTACCCCTCATGCACACGCTCTCTCAAATAAATAAATAAAACTAAAAAAAAAAAAAAAAAAACCACTAAGGAGTCTAATCTTTTCTTCATATAGTACCAATTGATCACTTTAATAAAATGCTTGTCCGTGTATTTTGCCCCTTTTCCCTGTTTTGTTTTGTTTTTTTTAAGCAGGCTCCATGCCCAGCGTGTAGCCCAACTTGGGGCTTGAACTCAAGACCCTGAGATCATGACCTGAGCTGAGATCAAGAGTCGGACGCTTAACTGACTGAGCCACCTGGGTGCCCCAGAGTTTTTTATTTTAAATGAACTTATAGCAAATATTTTTGCCTAGTTCTTCAGAATTCCGAAGATTAAAGGATGTAAATTTTTTAGTATGGAGAATCTCAAACTTTTATCTAAAGTAGAGAATAACACATCTCAGCCTCATGTGCCCATCAACTCATCACTGAAATGCCTCAATTATCAAATCAGGGCTCATCAGCTTCGCTTCACGTGTATCTCCCCTCCTCTCTTCCCCAGACGATTTTTTTGCACCATATCCTCCACATCACATCATCTGTAGATGTTTCTGCATTTAGAAGACTGAAAACTTATGTAGTCAAATCACTGATTTTTTTTTTCTTTTGTGGCTTCTGCCTTTGATATTATGCTCAAAATATGTAAATTTTCATTTCTATTTTCCAGTTGTCTTTTGGCTTCATTAAAAACATCCTTGATTTTTTGATCCATCGGAATTGAATTTTATCTTTTTTTGAATATTTAACCAATGATTGAATGAATTAACATATCCCCACTGCTCTGATATATCAACTTACTCATACGGTAAATATTTATCAACAGCTAGGTCATTTTGGTTTCTCTGCATGGTCTTATGCTGGTATTACTTTTCTTTTTCGGTGTTACTATTTTTTAAAGTATGTATTTAGTATTTGTTATTATAAATTTCCTACAGATTATTATATTATTATATTATATTATTATTATAAATAACACTACAGATTAATCATTCATGTACCCTGTTTTAATGTGTAGCTATCCAAAATTCTGAAAAAGAAAACCACCTTAAAATTAACGCCATGATATTATTATCACCTTTAAAAGGGCGCCTGGGTGGCTCAGTTGGTTAAGCGACTGCCTTCGGCTCAGGTCATGATCCTGGAGTCCTGGGATCGAGTCCCGCATCGGGCTCCCTGCTCGGCAGGGAGTCTGCTTCTCCCTCTGACCCTCCCCCCTCTCATGTGCTCTCTCTCTCTCTCTCATTCTCTCTGTCTCAAATAAATAAAATCTTTAAAAAAAAATAAATTAGATTTGCAAGCTCTGCGTATAAAAAAAAGGTCATTCCCACTTTCCACTTTAAAAAGACTACTTGTTTAACATTGTCTATTACATCTTTGCATATTTTTAAAAAGTGATTAGAAATTATCAGCAATTGAATTCCCATCAGTTGACAAAGATGTTTTGAGCTCTATGATGTGGTAGGACATAATGCTTGGTGCTGATTACACAGGGTGGAACCGGACCGACTCCGTTCCTATGTTAAGTGTTCCACCCAGTCTGGATTGTGTGATCAGTTTCAGGGGTGCTGGACCTCCTGTAGGAGGCTAAGGGTGGGACTAAAACCAAAGGCAGGTTTGAAGACACAGTCATCCAGGCAACGGATGGAACTGTGAAAACACTTATCTGTGGGTGGTGGTTGTTTTATTTCTTTCAATCCTTATCTCTTGCAGGGCTTTCTCAGCATTTTGTGGATCTATGAGCTCTCCCCAGCTGGATTCCAGCGACCTCATTTACAACACTTTTGATAAGAGCCCTGGGGCTGAAAAGGGTTCTGGGAAAAGACACTTTGCTCCAAAAGCTCTTCGCTGAACGGCAGACCCCTTCCCCTAATGAACACCCATATAGGTTCCCTGAAATAGCCTCGAAGTGTCATTTATGCTGTTTTTTCCGAAAGTATAAGCTTTTATTTTCTTTTTCACATTTCAGATGTGCTGGTTTAATAGATATCTCCTCCAAAATCTATCCCACCTCCAGTCATACTTTAATATTTTTCTCTGGGAAATAAGCGGGATCCAGGAGTAACCGCTTGAACGACACAGTAGTCCTTGTCCTTATTGAGAAAGCAGGTGAGAACAGTGTAAGATCTTTTGCTTCTAATTTTTGAACGGATTCCTAATCACTACATCACGCGACAGGTAACAAAATATCCAACTACAATGACAATGTGGTTTATTTTTCTCACCTAACAAGAAGCCCAGACAAAGGCGGGCTGGGCAGCTACTCAACACTGCCATGAAGCCTCTAGATTCTCATCTCTTGTCCACCATCTTCAGCTATGAAATTCGCTCTCATGGCTGCAAAAGGTGGTTGCTGTAGCTCCAGTAATTCCTGCAAGCCGAGGGGGAAGAAACGGAGGGGGCAAAGGCGAACATTCCAGATGAGTCTGGCTCTGTTCAGTCTTTCCCCCCCAAAGTTCTCCACTTAGAGACTACTGGCCAGAACTGAGTCACGTGGCCACTCGCACAGCGGGGGAGGGGGATGACTGCGTCTCTGAACTGGGAGCACTGTCACCCAGAACAAAACCCCAGCTCTGCGAGTAAGCCAGATAGGGGGAGGCCACAGCTCCTTAGCCAGAGGACGGGCACAGGCTAGAAACACACTGTGATGCTGGCTTTGGCTACAGACTGCACTTATCTTCCTCAAAGCCTGACTGATAGTAGTAACACGCAAGCCAGAAGGCACGGGGCTTGTCTCTTGGTGCACTCATCAAATCACCCATTCGTTCTTTGATTTGTCAATTTAATTGATATTTCCTGAGCATTTTCTCTCTGCCAGGCATGGGGTGGGGGGCAGGGAGCAGTGGTGACCACAATAAACAGGATCCTTGTCTTCACAGAGCATCTCCTAAATTAAAACAGGCCATGTATTTTAGATTCCTCTTTTATCATCCATCTGAACAGCCAGATTCATTTTTTTAAGCACGAGTATCCTTCTCTTATGGCCAATTAAAAACGATCATTCTCCTCTATACTATTGACACAGTTTTACTTTGATAAACTGAGTTAGATCTCCAGCAACTTGACGTCAGGCAGATTAATATGGAAGAAATGTTCGGGAAAAGTTGGGCGTGGAAAGGGCCAATTAAATAACAAACCAGCACACTCAGCTACTGGGAATATTGTTCAGGTTACCAGTCCTGGCTGGTTTAGCAGGATGCAATTGTGCCAACTTGCAGCTTCTTGAGGGCAGGAGGGGCTGGGTCTCGGCCAGCTTTGCGTTCCCCAGATCAGCTCAGTGACTGACTACTGGTAAATACCTAATAAATATGTTTGCTGACCCAAACTCAAAGCTAGACTTTCTCTAGTAGCAGGTGAGGGGCCACATAGAAATTCTTTAAGGTCAAAACAAATAGCTAGTAACCTCTGACCTTTGCTTTTTATAGGGAAAACGTATTCTTTCTGCGTTGCATGTGAGAGTTTTCCCATCAACGTGCCAAGGCACACGGACACACCAGTTGGGCATGTGTTAGAGGTGTGCTGAGATATCGAACCCCTTAGGCCTGGGGAGGCCAAGCCCCGGGGCAGCACAGACTTTACCACGACTATGTGTAGCATGAGGCGAAAAAGGTTTGATAGCTCTGCTCTATGGCACCCAACTGGAGGGTCTCAATTTAATATTTGCACAAGCTTGAGCCAGCACAGCTTTCTGAGCAAAGGTTGCCCTTTCAACCCACCTCTGCATCCCTTCTAAAAGCCAAGCTTTTAGTTATTTACTTATTTATGCACTGATATTCTACTGCATGACCCTCCATAAATCCTTTGTGGAACGAGGCAGGGTGTCAATAAATATCTGGCTTTTTAATTTTCCTGAAAACGTTAACACTGCCCCGGGCCATCTGGAACACTGAGCCTGTCTTTTCCATCAGCCACGCAGAGCACACCTCCTTGAGACTCTCCTCACAGCACCCTAATGGGAACCCCATGTTACTCAACTATTGTCAAGACCCGTGAGAGCAGTAGTATTTGAGGAAGACAAAGGGGCCCACTAGACACTCTTTCATCTCAGTTCCCCAAATTCTGTTCCTGTTCTGACTTAGATTAGGAAATAAAATACTGGGCTATCACTTAGCCCCCCACACAAATACCACCATTGAGCCAAGACTGAAGATGCTCTCCTTAGCTTTTATGAGGAGTTGATTTTTTTTTTCTTTAAAGGCATGTGAAAAACTGTTCTGAATCTTCTCCTAAGGCTCTAATTAGATTGTAGGGTACTTGAGAGAAGGGACTGTCTTACTCCTCTTTGTAACTGTGGCACACAAAAGTCTTGGGTGCTGTGAGCATAAAAAAAAATTACATACACATACAGAAGAATTGAATACAAGAAACAAAGTACATACCCAAGGAAAGTATACAGAAGTGTACCGAGTTATAAGCCTTTTTAAAGAAGGGAACCCAATTCTGTGAAGCTAAAATTCTGGTTTTAGGTAAAACTTCACCAAGTGTGAATAACTTGAAAATAGACTCAGAAATACTTTGTCTGTAGGATTTACCAACCAGGTTTTCCCTAAGTTTTTGGATCATTCAAAAACGTCCAGAATTATTTCAGTGAAGAAATGGTCTTTTAAAACCAGGTCCTGAAGATTATTGCAATCTGAATAGCAAATTCATCTAGATGAGGGTGCTTAAAAATACTTCTCCTTGAAAAACCACACCAAAAGTTAACATTCTCAGGACATCTGTTAGTTAGAACAACAGGTCCAACCTGGTGATGCTGCCAACTTCCACTTCTCTAACTGTCCTGCTGGCAGTCCGGGAAGGGGATCTCCTGTCAATTCCTGAAAGGGAGGTTCAGCTGCCAAAACAGGGGACAAAAAGGAGATACAGAATGCTCGGTCAAATTGGCACCAGAGCATGCTCAGGTTCAAGCACTGAGAGTTATATTTGAAAAAAAAAAAAATCACTTAAAAGGTGAATGCCAAGATTACAGTGGATTAAATCATTGTAAGAAATCTTTCATGATGAAGACCACTTAAAAATCTTGGACCCAAGACGAGTCTCGAGAAACTAGCCCTGTAGAAGACACCTAGAAAACTCGCCGCACGCGGGACCAGAAATGACAACCTCACACGGTACACTGGTAGGTGAGGTGTGACCTGTCTCACTCCTATAGACAGAGGGACACCCTAAAGACCCAATCATGCCCCTAGGAAGGTAACACCGTTGCTCCATATGCAGAAACCGCCTCCTGTAACGGGGACACACAGCGCTGGCTGGCCCTCAACAGCAGGACCCCTAACGCTGAGACGTGAGGAAGGGGCAGTTCAGAAAGCACAGACACCAAGAGCCAAATATTTCCAGTGCGTGTCCATTCTCCTCCACCCATTAATGTTCTTCTCAGTAGATTCCCAAGAACCTCCATCCACGAGCGAACTTGGATTTGGATAAGGGAGAGAGGAGGGAGGGGAACAGCTCGACGCGGGAGAATGCCCTCGCCCTTTCCACCGTCCCTTCCGGGGCTCGGCCCAGCTGCCGGCATACAGACCCCGCCGGCGGCAGGGGCGTCCCGGGGACGTGCGTCCCGGGGCCGGGCGCGCTCCCCTCCAGGCTCCCCCGTGGGGGCGGCCCGGCTGCCCGCGAGCACGCCCCGGAGCAGAGGCGGCCCGGGGACCTGAGGTCCCTCCGGGCGCCCGGGCGTCCCGAGGACGGGCGCGCGCTCCCCAGCCCGGCAGGTGCCCGCGCCCGCGGAGGGAGGGGGCCGCGGGAAGCCCCGCCCAGGTGCCGGGCCCCGCGCCGAGTCCCCGCGGGGGCGCCGGCGCGCGGTAACCCGGAAGTGGCGGCGGCGGCGGCGGCGGCGGCGGCGGCGGCGGGCGCGCGGGGGCGGGGGCGGCGCGCTGGAGCCATGGCCGCCGCCGCCGGCTTTGTGTGCCGCGCGCGGGCCCCGGCCGCCCGCGCCTCGCCCCGGCCGCGGCACCGCCGCTGACCCGCCCCGGCTCCGAGCGCCGCGCCCGCCGGGCCGGCCCCGCCTCCCGCGCTGCCCGCCCCGCCTCCCGCCTCCTGCCGCCGGGCGGGCGGGCCGCAGCCGCCCTCCGCGCTCGCTCGCTCGCCCGCGTCCTCGCCCGCGCCCGCCCGGCCTCCGGCGGCGGGGCTCCAGGCCGCCCCGATGCCCGAGCCAGGCCCCAGGATGAACGGCTTCTCGCTGGGCGAGCTGTGCTGGCTCTTCTGCTGCCCGCCCTGCCCGAGCCGCATCGCCGCCAAGCTGGCCTTCCTGCCGCCCGAGCCCACCTACACGGTGCTGGCGCCCGAGCAGCGCGGCCCCGGCGCGCCCGCCCCGGCCCCGGCCCCGGCCCCGGCCCCGGCCGCCGCCGCCGCCGCCGCGGCCCAGCCGGCGCCGCCGCAGCCCGAGGAGGGCGCGGGGCCCGGCGCGTGCAGCCTGCACCTGAGCGAGCGCGCCGACTGGCAGTACTCGCAGCGCGAGCTGGACGCCGTCGAGGTCTTCTTCTCGCGCACGGCCCGGGACAACCGGCTCGGCTGCATGTTCGTGCGCTGCGCGCCCTCCAGCCGCTACACGCTGCTCTTCTCCCACGGCAACGCGGTGGACCTGGGCCAGATGTGCAGCTTCTACATCGGCCTGGGCTCGCGCATCAACTGCAACATCTTCTCCTACGACTACTCGGGCTACGGCGTCAGCTCGGGCAAGCCCTCCGAGAAGAACCTGTACGCCGACATCGACGCCGCCTGGCAGGCGCTGCGCACCCGGTGAGCCCCCCGGGGGCCTCCGGGCCCGGCCTGCAGCCGCGGGAGGCGGGGAGGGCGGGCGGGCGCCCTGGGGGCCTGTGGGGCGGCCCGCGGGGAGAGGGGCCCTTCCTCCCTGGCCGTGCGCCAGCAGAGTGTGACCCCCCCCCCGCCCCCAGGCCCCTGTGCATTCGCTTTTCTTCTCCAGCCTGGCCTTCTCCCATGCATGCCCTCCCCAAATCCCACCAGCCCTCAGGTTCCCTGTGAGCTCAGACCCGGGGGGTTTGCCTGTTCAGGCACGCCTGGGTGCCCCCGGCCAGCTGGCTGGGTCTTTTGTGGCTCTGGTCACCGCAAGTGGAGGCGTGGGGGTGGCTTAAGTGCTGGGCAGAAACAACTTGGTTCGCGCTGAGTTTGTGTGAGCTGGCCGCCAGAGCCTGAAGGTCCTCAGACTGAAGTGACCTTGGGCAAGGCACTGGAGCCTCTCGACCTCGGGCTCCCATAGCGTGTGATGGACGGGATGACTTCCAAAGACTTTGCTCCCGTTGTAAAGGGCTCCGAGGGGCCATGGGTGGGCAGCCCTGGAGGCAGCTGGAGGGGCGCCTGGTGTGAAGTTTGTCTCCTGGGGGGGAGGGTGCAGAGTAGCTGGTGCTGTGTGGGCAGGAAGGTAGCTGGTGGCTGTCGGCCTGGCACCTTCCACAGAGCCTCAGAAACAAGCCCGGGCTGAGTTTGAATCTTACCTGGTAGGGTTTGGGGACTCGCTTGACCTTGAATTAGCATTCACAGGACAGGAAAGTATTTATGGTGGGAGAGCCTTTGATGTGCAAGGCCCAAATGGCCGGCCTGGTTCCTGGGTCAGAAAACCAGAGTTTTATTCTCATCTTAGGCACACCTGCGGCAAGTGCGCAAGTCACATCACCTGTTTGTGCTCTGGTTTTGGTATTTGTGACTTTTCCCCACCTACTCTAGAGCAATGGTGGTGAAAATACCTGAGATCATGTCTATAATGCTATCTGATTTTTCCCATTGAAAGAGTCCCCAGTCGTTGGCACGATTCTGGCAACCGGCACTTACGTGTTTTTCTAAAATACGTTTGCATGGCTTATGCAGATTGCCAACATGAATGATGTCTCCTGTTCATGCCTATGCTCCTAAATTACCCTTTGCGTTTTGGGGAAAATGCCGGCAGGAAGGTATTTAGGATTTAATATACATTGTTATTTGTGTTCTCTGGGAGTCCTGAAGGACTTCACTGGGATGATGGTTTTTCGAAAGTGGTTTGGGCACATGAGAATGTATCCAAGTAGATCCACTGAGTCGGGATCCACACGTAGTCGAAAGCCACCTGTTCCAGTAAAGGGTTTCAAAACTATATGTCCTACACAATCAATACATTGCTACAGTGTACTGTTGATAAAGGCATTAAGAATAAGGGTTGGCATTGAATCTTTTAAAAACGAACCATTAAAACCCTACTTTGAGTATCCAGATGTGAGAATTTCTGTAGACCATTGTTCCTATGTGTGTGTAACTACGTTAGAACGAAAGCCTTTCAGATATGAGGCCAGCCTTTTGCCCTGAAAATACAGGTGTGGCTAGGTGTTACAAAATAGGCTAGGGGTAGTTATTTCCTGGAGACTTTTGTCATATTTAGTTTAAGGGCATTGTTTTCGGGTAAACAATTCGATTCGATTTTGGAACATCTGATGATAGATCTAAATTTTGCCTACCATTTATT
Source organism: Leptonychotes weddellii (assembly GCF_054177405.1). NCBI lineage: Eukaryota > Metazoa > Chordata > Mammalia > Carnivora > Phocidae > Leptonychotes > Leptonychotes weddellii. The sequence goes on along the minus strand of NC_138377.1, from coordinate 125,114,806 downwards.
TAATTTTACAGCAGAATTCGTATCTAGATTGATTCACACATCTGTAAAGTGGGGTAGAATTTAAAGGCTGCGGTGAGAGTCTTAGAATTTGAAGAAACTTCCAGATCGTCTTGCCGTGTGCTTTTCAACTATTTGGAAGGTGACCCCACAGTAACACATAGAGGTCACGCCTCGATCAGGCACACACGTATACATCAGATCTGTCTGTACGCGTCTGTATCTGAAGCATGTTTCACAAACCCCTCTTTTTTCTATGGGCAACGTGCATGGCATAATATATTCTATTTCATATTTTAGAAAAGCAGAAGAATGTGGGTTGCTAGGCACAGAATGTATTTCCTAACTTCTGGACCCTGCTCTTGTGCATGCACCGCGTCTGACCGAGGCCCCGGGAAGGCCGTCTCACGGTGCGTCCGCAGTAGGTCTCCTGACCGCTGGTTTCACACTCGTCCCACTACACCAGGTGCTCCCGTTTATCAGGTTTCTCAAGAGGTGCATTTATGTGTTTCAGTTACTCTAATAACATGGGAGTTACCCGACCCTGAAGCCGGTCCGTCTCCTCACTGCCTTCCTTCAGCCGACTCTCTTGTTCTCTCCGGTTCTCCTACCTTCACCTTGCCTGGAAGGTGCCCTGTTCTGTGCCCGTTTACAGCTCTGTTCAGGTCCTCGCCAAGGCAGGAGTGCCTTCCACCACAGGTACCCATTCTGTGGCTGGGCCAGACCCCCCTTTTCCACCTCCTTCTTTGGGGATCTTTCTTCTGACCTCCTGGTCCACACTGCTCGCGATCCTGATGGGAGAGCCTGCCTTGTCCTGCGTGGTCTCTGTCTCTGTACTCAGGCTGCATTCCCCCGGAGTACCTGGCCCCGTGCTTGCCTCCCTCCTCACACTCACCTGTAGCCTCTTGCGTGTGCCCTTCTCCTGTGTCGGAAACACTCGATCCTGACCGGGTCCTGATTGGATTCGGAGACCCTTTGTGTTCCTGGACACTTGGTACTCAGCCCCTTGACCTGCACTTATCATGCTTTTTTTTACTACGTCTTGTTATTTAATGGTCTTTCCCACTAAATTGGAAGCCCCTTGAGGGAGGGACTCTGTGTCTTCTCTATGTCCAACAATGCCCTAAATAATAGGTACACGTTAAATATTTGTTTAATGAATAGCACATATGGATGCCGCATAAGTCAATAAATGAGATAAATTTAGTTTTTCCTAAGTTGGACTCTTACAAGCAAGAGTTGGGTCTTATTTTACCTCCAAAGCTTTAATATCCTTGGACACAACCATAGACCAAAAAGGGGGGGTGGTTTACGATGTATTGACCTGAGGTCTGATCCATTATGTGTTTGTTCTGGGGACAGTGAAGTGTCTGTTTCAAACAGAAGAGTAACAGTAACCCTTCCTTTATATTCCTCTTCATCTGTGTCCAGCCCCTGTCTGCGTTAGCCCCTGCGCATGCTGTAACGCGCTGCCCGGTCCTTGAGGGAGGACTTCCCACATAGATACTACCCAGTATGGGTACTACCCACGTGCATGGGGGACATTAGCAAGGAGTGGTGACGTGAGCAAGTAGTCCAAAACAAAGGTTTGTGGGGGGGGAGTAAACGTGAAGGCAAGAAGGGTGTTCATTGCTCTTTGGCCAGTAGATGATTATTTTAAGCGTTTGAGAAATTGTTAGAAGAGGTGTGGAATAGAAGTAGCTTTCAAGGATTCAGGAAGAGTGTGGACCCAATGTGGAAGAAGTGAGTTGGTGTCCTAGTCCATTTGGGCTGCTGTAAGGAGATACCACAGACCGGGTGGTCCATAGACAACAGACATGTATTCCTCCCGGTTCCGGAGGCTGGACATCTGAGATCAGGGCAGCAGCGTTGTTGGGGTCCAGAGAGAGGACCCTCTTCCTGGTTGCAGACTGCTGACTTCTCATTGTATTTGCACTCGGCAGAAGGGACGGGGGAGCGTTCTTGGGCAGCTTTAATGAGGGCACTAACCCCCCCCCCCCCCCCCCCCCGCCCAGACGGGCTCCAAACCCTAACCCTCAGGACCTAACCACTTCCCAGAGGCCCCACCTCCTGATACCATCACTTTGGGGGTTAGGTTTCAACATGTGAATTTTGGGGGAGCGGACGTGAATATCTAGTCCTCCTGCAGTTGGTATGGAAACAATGAGGAGAGGTTCTCTACAATTGAGAACCTAAGCCCGACTGAAAGCTTGAAGGTTAGCACGTGCTTTCCATTTGTGTTACATACTTTGTTAAGTATGTTGTGAATACAAGCCATTGAGGGAATGCGTTGGAATCCCTTAGAAATATTTGTAGAGGGTGCCTGGGTGGCTCAGTCAGTGAAGCGTCTGCCTTCGGCTCAGGTCGTGATCCCAGGGTCCTGGGATCGAGCCCCCTCATCGGGCTCCCTGCTCGGCGGGAAGCCTGCTTCTCCCACTCCCCCTGCTTGTGTTCCCTCTCACTCTCTCTCTCTCAAATAAATAAATAAATAAATGTGTAGAAAGGACGCTGAAAATCAGCGCAGCCTTCTTGGAAGGTAGTGTTGGAACCTGAGCTGGGGCAGTGATTACTCCGTGTGGGTTAAGGTGGGAGTAGGCAGATTAAGCCCCTCAGCACACGTCCTCAGGTGTCCGAGTCCTCAGGGGTCCTCTGGACACAAGCAGCTACAGAAGTGGACCCCCGGATTCGAGAAGGTGTGAATCAAGCGGATTTGCAAGTAGAAACCCAAACAAGCAAATAACCCAGAGCATGAGGTGGAAGACGGGTGGAGGGTATTTTGGCTGAAACATTTTAATCTAGAAAAACAGGAGAGAAGGCATTTGTGATTCAGTTTATCTTCAGTGTTTACCAGTGCCATCCACAGAAGTTGTTCGAACCTTCCGTTTGATGCAGAGACTGTGGAAGGGCGAGGTGTTTGATGACAGAAACACTGACCCAATCGGAGAAAGCAAATGCAGAGGGAAAGAGAACTGACTTTCGGTGCCTCGGTGCCAAAGGCAAATTACCGAAGACAATATTTGATTAACTCGTGTGTTTACTTTACCAGCAAGCCATTAACCATTAACCAGGTGTGCATGCGCTCATACCAGACACTGGGGGAGGTGCGGAGGTTCCCTCTGAGTATCACTAATCCCAAACTCTTGCTTGCTTGCTTCTGTTTCTTTTTTGTGAAAGGATGGACTTGATTTTGGAGGTGTTTTTTTTTTTTTTTTTCCCCAGCTGAAGGTCTCACACATTTATTACTGAACCAACCTACTGGTGTGGGGGCACAGTAACAGAGAACAACCATTTCCCCAGTAAAACATGTCCATTGTTTAGGGATTGTTTAGGGAGAGGAGTAGGAATGTTTGCAGAGTGATAGGATAGGAACATGGGACCCTCATGTGGCTTTAGTAAGTGTGCAAATATGTGTCCATCGCCTCCTCAGAGTTGTACCTGATTTTAGTACCGTTTTTCACCCGCATCCACCGGGGAGTGGGCCGATCCTGCTTTTGTCTCTTGGCCAGGAATCTCTTGATCCTGGAAGATCGTGAGAAGACGTGGCGAGGGTCAGCCAGCCGCACACACCACGGTGGTGGTGGAAAGGAGAGAGAGCTTTTAGAAGCATTCTGAAAACGTAACCGTGTGTTGCTGTTTTATAACTTCTGTGTCTGTGATTCACAGGATCCGTAACTAGACGATTCGGAAGTCCCAGGAAGGCTGTAGTGGGTGCCCTCGGGTGGTGGGACCCGTGTGCTGGTTGTGAATGGTGTTTATGGTTCTGACTCTCAGGATGGGTTTCTCCCGGGAGGAGCAAAGCAGCTCCTTTCCCAGGGAAGGTGAAGTTAAAGACCTGACTTCTTTGCTCTCAGTTTTCCCGGAGAGAATACGACGGTGCCATTAAGGGAGGGACGCTTAGGACTTCTGCCTGGGTTTGACCGACTGGGAATGAGGAAAACAGAACGTGTCGTGAAGAGTGGTTGACATGAGGCACAGGCAGGGTGGTGTTTCTAGAAAGGGAACAGAGTATTGGCTTGCAATTTAAGGCAGCCAGTGTGGGACTATCCCACTCGGGAGAGTGCAGCTCCTCGGAATAGACTTGTTGAAGCCGAAGTGGGTGAAGTGCGTTTTGGGGGTCGGCAGGGCGCCCTTTGCTTCGGCGTCTCCTCCGGGCCCTCGGAGCACGCGTGCCGGGCCGTGGCGGTGGCCTCGCCGTGCGGGCAGCGCTTCTCTCCAGCCCCAGCAGATCCCCAGCTTTTGTGTCCGTGATTCATCATTCCTTCTCCACGGTTCTGTTCCGAGGGTGACCCACTTGCAGAAGACCCGACGGGCTCGTGCGTGTTTCTGTGGGAAGGGGCAACCACGCCTTCCGAACGCATCTGTATTTATTCAGGGGCCCTTGGAGGGTCGGGCTTCACGCCCGTCGTCGGCTTGGTGTCTTGGTGCCCGGCTGGCGGAAGGGGCCTTTCCTCCCTTTGTTCGTTCTGGAGAAGTCACCTCAAGGATATCACCCGAGGGGACTGAGAGCGCAGCCCCGAAGGGGCGCCCTACCCTCTCCCGCGGCTTTGGCTCCTCTCCTCTCCCTGTCCGGGGCCTGGATCCCACAGGAGACCCCGGGCCCCGCGTTAGCATGGGCAGCACACCCACCTTCCCCAGGGTATTTTGCTTTAGCTCGTGGTGAGACTATGAATCTGCACTTGAAGAGGCCTTTCGCGCAGGGATCCAAAATCTCAGCAAGAGACCCTTAGGAGATCATTAGCTGGCTGTTCGAATGACTTCTCTTTTTTTTTTCCTCCCAGGCTTGCTTTAAATAATAGGCTTCCTGATTCGCCTAAGAGATTGAATTTGCAGAAGTTAGATAAGCCCAGAACCTTTGGAGCGAGGGAAATTCGTTCTGATTCCGGCACATCTTCCAGTCCCTCATGTCCCCTTGAACCAGGCACATCCCGGCAGAGGGGCCGGGCCCCGGGGCGTCCACTCCCCTAGCACCTGCAGGGGCTCTGCCCGCCAGGCTCCCGCCCCTCCTGGCTGCAGGGCTTGCGAGGCCCAGCCTCCACGGAGCTCCCGGCCTCTACGAGGCTCACTCTGACAAAAGAGCATGGACCTTGAAGAGTAGCCCACAGCTGGTTCCTTAAAGCTTGTGAGTAGCGCAGTGACACCTTGTCTTTCTGTGACCACCCGTGTGGGCTCCTGTGGCCGGCCTGGAGGCCACTGGCTGTAGGGAAATAGGCCTCCCCTCCCTCGTTCCTCTCCTCTCCTGCCCTGCAGCCGATGGCCGCCCCCTGGGACGGCGGGCAGCTGGTGGCCGGTAGCCGGGGTTGTGGACTTGGCCGTGCGCGGCCCCTGGGGCCCAGGGGAGTGGGTGGGCTGGGTGAAGGCGGCGGGGGACACGGGCGCAGGTGCGCAGGGGTGGCCCTCCATGCCGCTCCAGTCAGAGGTCTCCAGCTCGAGACGACTTGGTGATTTATTTCTTCATTTAGCTGATTTACAGCCGTGCAGATTCCTGGCTCTTACGTCAGAGCAACCCAGCAAGGTTGCCTCAAGGGGGACCTGGCGAGGAATGTTCCTGTGAGTCTGAGCTTTCTCTGATGCTTCTGTGTGAAGGGCAGGGATTTTGGAGGCAGGCAGACCCGAGTTTAGATTAGCTGCTTGGCCTCAGGCAGGTCTCCTAACCTGTGTGGACCTCAGGTATCATCATGACCGGACTGGTCACTCACCGTGTCAGTAATGATAAAATGGGAGTGACCCCCTGTGTGAGGTGCTCTAGCCCAGTGCCTCCCACGCGGAAAGAGCACCACAAATGGGCTGTTCCTGTTCACGATCATTAATAACATTATTAGAGCTATCATAACCGCATGTTCAGACCATGCTGAAGGCCAGGCACTTAGATCAGGAGGACTGTTAGAGAGCTCACTTCCTTCCCCACCCTGCGTGGACGTGAACAGCGCTCAGGGCAGGCCTGACTCGGTGGCTGCCGGCGCAGAGAACAGCAGCGATGACTGAGTTCTGCAGGCGTCCCCCCCCATCCGTGGGAGATTTGTTCTGAGACGGATCGTACCAAACCTGTGTATGCTGGGCTTTGTCTTGGGCCCACGTACCTGTGATCAAGTTGAATGTGTAAACTAGGCACAGCAAGAGACGAGCAACAATAACTAATAATAAAATAGAACAATTGTAACAGTATACAATGGAACAATATGCTATGATGAAAGTTGTGTGAATGTGTTCTCCCTCTCCAGCTACCTTACTATGCGGCACTCACCCTCCTTATGGGGACATGAAATGATACGATACCCACATGATAAGATGATGTGAGGTGGGGGACGTGGGTGCGGGGACGTGGCGTCAGGCGGCTAGTGATCTTCTGATGATGTGTCGGAAGGAGGATCACCTGCGTCCGGACTGTGGTTGAGCTCCAGGAACTGGAAACCGCGGATAAGTGGGGGGATGACTGTATATGCCGCTAAGGGGCAGAGGCTGTTTGAATTTATTCCTCTGGGCTCGGTGTATCACGTTTGTGCTTTGGGGAGTAGTATGCATTAGTGTTTCAAATTGGATGGCACTTCATCTACCAAGGTGTTTATATGCCCAGAGGAGAACTTAAAAGGAGAGGAAACTTTACCTGTAATCCAACACCTTGCAATTACTTTGCAACCCGTCCCTCTCGCTCCCCCCACCATGCCCTTTGCGGGCCTTGCTCGTGGGTGCGGGCTGTGTGGTCTGGCAGGAGACTTCTTGGGGCATAGTGTCAGGGATGAGGGGGACGAGAAGGTAAAACCCAGTCCCTGTCCACCACTCAGGACATGCTGGTTGCTCTTAACTACTGGGACGACCTTCAGTAGATAGTTATCCTTCCCTTAAAGTCGGGCAAGGGACCTGAATCACACACTTCCTTTTAAAATATGAATGCTCCCATGATGCCTTGTACCTCAGATTCCTGTTGAGTTTTCAGGGCTTTGTGTAATGGAGCTCATTGATAACTTCCACACTATTGATTTATTTCAGAGCGCTCGAGGACCGTGGCACCATGGTGAAACTGGAAACCTCTGTTTCCAGAAAGTCTAGGTCATTCGGATTCAGACTGCTAGTTAACGGATGCCTGTCAATGATTTGCTGAATCACTGAGCAGAGCCCTACCTCAGGATTACTTGTTAACAGAGCACAGCTTTGATTTTCAAATAAAAAGGGAGCACAAAAGAATCCTGGTACTGATTATTAGCTTATTCCTTTAGTTTACATTTTTGAGGGGTTCAAATGAAATCTGGGCAGTTAGGTTGGGGGAAGAAAGTGAAGCAAGCCCATATTCAGGATGTATCCACAGAGTGAGAGTTTCTAGACTTTAATTATAACTGCTGGTTAACCCCTCTGTTATTATGGCTAGTAATCAAATGAGAATTCCAACTTCCCCGAAACTATTTTTAGTGATTGTCATGGACAGAACCAAACCATGAATGGTGATAATTATATTGCCGCAAAGGTCTGGAATACCAGCACAAGGGTTTTGTATGCTGGTTTAACTTAAATATTTTGATTTCTCCCTGTTGTCATGAATAACTCAAGGATATTTCAGATTCCCTGTGTTTGGTTGCATCCTTGTAAACTTGTGTTCAGATCACTTTAGTTTTCATATATATGAAAAGAAAGGACCATTCACATATTAAACACTTCTTTGCGTGTTTTATGTTATATAACCAGGCTGGAGGAAATAATTTTTTAAATGAGCATGCTCTCATATATGTAATTGGAAAAAATTGGTTTTTCCTACTAAAGCTTCAAGAAAACCCCAGAAAGAACATGGTCATAAGGGAGGGATGAAGATGACCGGGCTGTGCCCTCACTGGGGAGGATTTCGGGTCTGCCTCTGTCCCCAAAGCTCAGCGGGAGCTCGCAGGCCTGGGGCTCCAGCCCTGCCACAGCTCGGAGTCCGCGTGCTGGAAACACGCCCCACCATCGTTCTGACCACCATCATCCTTCCTTGTTTCCGGGCCTGAGCTGCAGCCCCCCTCTGGGGCCTTCCTGTCTGTCCACACGTCTGGCCAGTCACACCTTGCAGCAGACTCATCTTGCCCACCTGGATCCCAGTTTCCTTTGCCATCTCGCCCGTGCCAACTTCCCCTGTGGCTGAAATATTCACGGACGTGGAGAGCCTGCTCCTTACCCCTGCTTCCTGGCTGCCCAACCCGTCCCTCGCCCTCGTTCCCCTCCACCTGCGCACCTCCATGGCCCCCGTCCGCGGCCACACCTCGTACCTGTCATCTCCGGCAACGGTCCACTGCCCGGCCTTAGAATTATGAAATATCCTTTTCTGACTCAATCTCATATCCTGTTGGATCTGTTTATTTAACAAATGTATTAAGGGCCTGCCATGGGCAGACATTCTTCCGGAACAAAACAAACACGAAATCCCTACTGTTGGAAGCTTTCACTCACAGGGGGCAGATACCCAGGAAAAACAGTCATCCTAATAATTATGTAAACTGTATTTGATTAGAATATGATAAATGTTATGGAGAAAGGAGAAGAACGTAGAAGAGAGTCGGGTGGTGGGAATACCGAGGGAGTGGGCGTGCGCAGCGCGGTTTTAAAAGGTGAGAAGGGGCTTCATCCAGGGAACATCCGGCCCAGAGCAGTGAGGGGTTAGCCCTGTGGCTCGGTGCAGGAAGGGCCAGGGGACAAAGGCCCTGAGGTTCACAGAACATCCCGGAAGCTGGTGTGGCTGGAGCAGGGCCAGTGAGGTGCATGGTGGGGACAATGGGAACCCGGACGGAGTCACCGGGTGGGGTTGGGGCTCCTGTCTGGCCTCATAGACCGTTGCACTGGGCTTGTGCAACTTGTAATGGGAGCCTTGGGGACAGAAGTGACCGGATTTGATAGGCTTCGGTGGTTCCTGATGATTGTGTGGATGACAAATGGAAGGCCGGGGTCCCAGGGGGGGAAGAAGTAGGCCAGTTAGGATTCACCTGAAGGGTTGTAGGTTAGCGACAGTGGTGGTGTGGGTCAGACACGTGGCCGCAGAGGTGGTGAGAGGTGCTCAGATCTGGGGTGTTCGTTTAGAGGTAGGTCACCAGTATTTGCCAAGTCGAGTGGGGAAAGGGAGGGTCTAGGATGACTCCTGGGGTTTTGTCTTGAGCCGCAGGAAGCCTGAGTCCCTCCTCACTGAGGTGGCAGAGGGCTGGAGAGGCTCCCGAGTGGGGAGGCTGGGCCAGGAGTCTCGCTTTGTCTCTGTCGCCTTTGCGATGCCCATCTAGGGGGACACACGGAGCAGGAGACAGGGCGCGAGCCTGGATTTGAGGAGCAAGGTCTGGATAAATTTGGGAATTGTCCCTTCCAAGGAGGAAAGCCACGAAACCAAAAGCAAACTTGGGGGAATGGGCGTTTGCCTGGGAGAACCCTGCCTCCGGCCAACCCCCCAGTCCAGCCCCGTTCAGTCTGCACCCCGGCTGCACCAGGCCTCTGCAAGCACCCCGTGTGGGAGGATCCCATGCGCCCGTGAATGGCGGCTCTCTCCCCGGGGGCGGCACCGTGGTGTCAGGTGGTGTTGGCTGCTGGCTCCTGGGTCACTTCCTGTGTCCGGAGAGCTGGGCCCTCCTGTGATCTCTTCGGAGGCACCCAGAGGGGCAGCTGTGGCACCCCAGGCATCGCGGTGGTTCCCCGTGGGAGGCGCTGCCCACTCCTACGCCCTGCTGCCGTCGTCCCTGGGGTCCCTTCGGTGCTGCCAGCCTCCTGGCTTCCCCGAGACTAGTTTCTGGAAAGCCTGACCCTGAGTGGGGATGAGCGCTGCAGGACGTGGGCAGTGTGAGGGCGCCTCAAGTACCTTTGCAGGATCGGGTGTGGTGAAGACCACCGTGGTCATTTGTGTGGTGGCTCCTGCCCGCCTCCCCCCAGATTTCCCCTCTGAGCCAAAAGGGGGACAAGAGGAGGCCTCTGGGGCACCTGCACCTTCCGTGGCCCCTTCTTCCGTGGCCTTTGCCTTGTCCCCTCGTCTCCACGTTTACAAAGAACTGCAAAGGCAATGCACTAACGCCTGGGACGTTCGGAACGGTTGGACGCGAGTCTCTCGGGAGTGGTCTCCTGCATCCTCAGCTCTTTTCTCAACAGGTGGGTTAGAAGGAAGGGCTGCCGCAGGTGTGTTTAGGAGGATGAGACGCCCCGGCTCCCCGCGCCCTTCCCGGGCCGTCCCTCCTGCCGCTCTGCAGAGCCTTGCTAGCGCGGCCGGGTTGCGTTCTGGGCTCCCACCGCTCTCATCCCTGCCGGTAAGAGCTCCCGGCTAGCTCGGCCCACGTCCGGCTCCTGGGCAGGACTGTGGCGTCCCCGAGGACAGGGCCCGGCTCCGATTCTCTCCGGACTCACGCCGAGCCCAGCGCAGCACCGCTTACACAGACCGCCCGGGGAGGGAAAGGGGCCGTCGGGCCCCGGGGACCTGAGATGCTGCCCATAGCCCGCCAGCCCCCCACCGCATGCCCGGCCTTCCCTCTGCGGGATGAAGCTGTTTTCCCGAGCGGCGCCTGACTGTGGGACTGGTCCAGGCAGGGTGACAGGAGTGCAGAGAGGACGGAGCCTGTCTGTCCTTCTTGTCCGTTACGGGGCAGGAGTGTGGACAAGTCCAGTCCTGTCAGTATGGCCTCGCTGTCCCCACACACACACTGCGGGCCACTGCTTTCTGATGTGTTTTCGGAAGACCCGGTCGTTGTTCTTATGGGAATTTGTGTATTTTGTGGCAGCTGGTAATGCAGAGAATGCAGAATTGGAACAACTGGGCTGCCTGTGGATGACCTTCGCTTCCTCAGGACCTTGAGATCGATACTCCAGCTCTGTTTTTTGCTTTGCCATATTGTTTTATTTTTTTTAACTTTATTATATACAAGATAAATAAAATATTAAAATGAACCCCATGTCCTCATCATCCTCCTTCAACAGTTATCAGTATTACACTGTACTTGCGGCATCCATCCCCTCCCCCACTCTATCGTTACTCTCCTGTCTCTTTTATTGTAAGAAAAATTCGCACCATGGACATGCACAGATCCTATCCCAGCTATCCGATTTCCTGGCAATCTCTTGCTCTGTCTCTTGCATGAGCACCCAGGCATGGTGAGGAGCCATCTGCAGACCCAGGCTTTCCTTGGTGCACTGCGCTGTGTCCTGCCATCATTGGAGTATGGATTGCAGTACGAGAATAGGTCTAAGGGAGATGTTAAATAGATTTCACACCAAATAGTATTCAAAGGAAAAGCACTGGAGTCTTGGCCATTGATTTCAACATCATTGTTGTAAAGATAGATAGATGGATAGATGGGTGGGTAGGTGGGTGGATGGATGGATGGATAGATGGGTGGATGGATGGGTAGATGGATAGATAGGAACTCTAGGAGTGTGTCCCATTTATCTAGAATGAGTGGGATGCATGAATGGGTGGATGGATGGATAGATGGATGGATAGATGGATGGATGGATAGATTGGAACTCCAGGGGTGTGTCCCACTTATCTAGAATGAGTGGGGTGCAGTAAAAACATAGAAATATCAATGGTCTGGAGCTAAGAGGTGTGGCTCCTCGTCAGGCGTTGACATGCACGGACATGTGACCTGGGGAGTCATATACTGTGTTTGCACCCCGTTTTCTCTGTTCATAAACAGGAGGTTTGCTTTAGGTGTCAGTTTTGGTTTAGCCATCACTCACTGAATGTCTCCTTTGTGCTAAGCACATTTCCTACGGTACATAATTCTAATCATCACATCTGTGAGGCAGGGACCAGCAGAGATGAGTGACTTGCCCAGGGTCACACAGATTTAAGAGGTGAGCCAGGGTTTGGACCCAGGCAGCCTGACCCTGGGGCTCAGGTTCTAAAATCAGACGATGTTCTCTACATTCGTGGGCCCCAAGGGTGATGGGAGCTGAGCATCTTGGAAGGTGCTCAAGACTATGCACTGGGCACCAAGAGAAAACGTCAGAACTTATATTTCTGTTCATAACTTACTGCTTTCCAATGTCTTTTATTCTAAATGTTCCTAAGATTTTATATAATGTTTTAAAACACTCATATATATAAGTCTACATCTATACACCTATCAGAAATACGTGCTCTCATTTTTAGGAAGGGAGGTTACATGGTGGAAAGTTTAGACACCAGTGGTCTAGGTTCATATTGTTATACTTAACATTTTTTGAATTTCTTTTCTTAGAATCACAGGATCTGAGCACGATGAGAAATTTAAATTTTTACGGTTTTCAACCCTTCAACAATTCAAGTGCCTGATGTATCTCAGGTGCTCACGGGCCAGATGCTTGGTACAATCTTTCATTGTTACTAGATCTTTTACAGTAAAAAAAAAAAAACAACCTCCAATTTGCATTTAAAAGGTAACTTTGAATACCCATAGAGACTCTCCCCCCACCCCCCATGGAATTCTGGACTTTTGTCTAACAGTATTCTGAAGACAAAAAAAAAAAAAAAAAAAAAGTCTCCTGAACCTTTGTAAATCAGCTGAAAGGAGGAGAAGAAACAATTCTTTTCTAGTGAGATGGGTGGTTCTGACCGCTTTGCCTTTCACGTTGTGGATTCTGATAGGATGGAGATGCTGAGGGGCTTGTACTACAGAACCCCTGTAACTTTTGGCGGGTAGGAGGTGCAGAGGGCAAGGGCAAGGATCATGTTACCAGACTGCCCCGGGTTGGCTCCTGCCTCTGGGTTCCTCTGGGCCTCAATTTCTTTTTCTGTAAAAGGGGGAAATGCTAGTCGTGTATATAGTAACGTTTGTTATGAATAATAAATGAGCACATGTCTGCAAAGTGCTTGTATGTAAGTCTTGACAAAATGAATGTTTAAAAAAACTGCTGGGAAACGGGAAGAAATGCAAACGTTAATAGTAGATGGCCTTTAAAGATTTGAGAAGTAGCAACCCACTGTGTTTGTATAGGGTGTTGTGCCTGAGGGCACGTTCCCATGCACCCTCTCCATCCCTAAGGGTAGTTTTGGGAGAAAGGTAGGACAGGTACTGTGATTTTCACTTGGTATATTAGTAGGAGGAGGCTTGGGAGAGGAATGGTTTACCTTAGCCCATGTGGCTGTTCAGCAGCTGAGTGGGAGGCTTCAGTGTATTTCTTTTGATTATTACATTTTTTCCAGGGCTGCCTCTCTTAATTTGTTGCCATTAGTAGTTACTTTTATAGTTTGCTCTCCGGTGATTTTGTCAGTCTGTAAAGAAGGCAGTGTGTTGTGGTCCAGCAACATGGTCTTTCCATATTTGACTTTTTTTTTTTTTTAGTGTAATTGAGTTTTATTTCTCATTCCTCTGTTTATTGTCATTCCTGAAATTGGTTTTAAAGGGCCATGATGACCTATTTTAATAACATGGAACAGTGTTTTATTTGTGAGCATTTAAACTTGAACCACTTTTCCCTCCTGATAGGGAGTGAAAAATCCCTACAAATCCATCTGACCTGTTTATGGAGCCTCCTCAACGTGCTTTAGTTTCAACAGATAACCAAAGAAAGGCATTCTTAACCTCCAGGAGCTTGAATGATCATTGCAGGTGGCTTACTGGCCTCCAGCCCGCTCCGAGGATGTAGGATGTTTATCATAACCAGCTGCTCAAGAGTCTAGTGCTTGGCAGTTCTCAGGAAGGGCTCTTTGACCTAATCCCAGACGAGGCTCTTGACGTGTTTCGGTTTCAAGGACCACGGGGCAGCAAGTAAGAGAAGTCCTTGGAAACCCCCCTCTTTGTGGGTTCTTACCAGGCTTGAAAGTGAGGGGGTCTTCGTAAGCCTACAGTAAGAAGACTCAGGCGGTAGAAGAGTGAAGTTTGGAGCATCTGCAGGTTTCTTGGCAGAATAGATCCTGGTGTAAGGCGCCGTTTGTAAGGAAAATCATTTTATATCCCTCCCTCCCCCATCCTCCCACCCCACAGAAGCTGAGTCTTCTTGAATTAGAGCCAGAGATATTAGGGGGTATGGTCATTTCTGTAGTTTGCTGTGCCCTATAAAGCCCGTTGTGTTTACCAGTGGATTTTAAGGCTCTCGCTCTTGCTAGGGAAGCCGATAGAATATATAGTCAGATGATCCGTGGAAGGGGCATGAGAACTGGAGGGATCCACTTGGTCCGCAGTCCCAGTCCAAGTCCGTGGTGCAAGCAGACACTTTTACTCATCCACAGCAAAATAAGAAAAATAAGAACAACGATAGTTTCCAGATCTTTTTAATAGGTCCAATATTGCTGAGACTGGTCCTGGCTCACCACCCACTCCCACTCAGTTCCCACCCCCTCCAGGTCCCGGGTCACCAACCACCTGAGTCCTGGATTTATCCTTGCTGATAATTCCCTGATTACTGATAACCATTCCGTTTCAGATGTTGTCTGCATGAATAATTAAGTTCATATCTAGATAACAACAGTTGAATCTTTCTAAGAAGAACAATTTTCTGTTGTGAAGCTCAACTCTTTTCCTTTTCTCTCGTTGGTCCTAATTCTTGGTTGCTGTTCCAGGTAACATCCATCGATACTTGGAAACCACTATCAGGTAGACTCTAGCAGGGCAAAGGTGGTATCTTGCTCACATCTGAACTCCCCGCAGGATCTGATGCCATGTAGAAAGCCTCAATAAACGGTGGCTAAATTAAATTCTTCTCTTACCTAGTTGCCTTTTTTTTTTTTTTTTTTTAAGACTAACTATCCCCACTTCTTTTGACCATGCTGTGCATGAGCATCTGGACCCTTTGCCATTCCGGCCCTCCTCTCTGAACGTGGTCTGCTTTAGCGACATTTCTGAGACAGGCCTGGGGGTACCATGGGCATTTCACACGTGGCCTGACCACAGGGCAATGCAATGGACCCGCCTCTCCCACGGTCTAGACTCACCAGTGACTACACCCTGCTGATGCATATGCATGCCTTTCTGAAAGTGTGAGATCAAGTGGAATGGTAGACTTCCATATTATGAGGAAGATTTTATTCATCGAGAGTTCATTAACAGAAAATAATTCCCTGATTATATTGCAATTTTCAAAATCTTTTTTTTTTTTTTTTTGGTCCATTGAGGTATTCTGCTTGCATGTATGTATCACATCCCCAGAAAAAGACTCCCAGGATTTTCCCTCTCTTTGTGTTTTTGTCTTGCTTCTTCATGGGCCATGACGCCAGGTTAGGTGGTCAGTTCAATGAAACCACACTGGTGGGACGCGAGCAGATTATTCTGCCATCTTTCTAGATCTTTGAGTTGTACATCAGATCTGGGGCTGGTCTCTCCACACGTGTTTAACCTGCCCGTGAGGGTCACAACAATGTTCCCAGCTCTGTGATCATCACTGATCTCAAAGCCGCCGGTGTGACCATGGATCATCATCACAGTTGGGAACCAGACGATGACTTTGGAGCACGGCCTGTCTATTTGGCATTGTTGATGCTCTTGAGAGTGTCTGCCAGGACATTCATGCACGCCGTGATAGTGGCTCAGAAGGATGGAGGAAAGTGCACATAGTCTTTAAAATGACATTTATTTCTAGCTTTTCATATGTGTTCTTGAAGTGCTTTCTTTTTTTCTTTGCGACTGAACATACCCTCTGTCAGAGAGGCCAGTGAGCATTTGATGGAGGAAAATACAAAAACAAAAACAAAAAAAACAAAAACCACCCTCCAAAGCTCTGATACATCTAATATTGTCATCTTTGCTTCAACCACGAGGCTTGTGCTTCCTGTCAATTTTAGTACTCGTTTTTTCCATCTTCCACTCATTTGATACAATAAGAGCAAGATATGCACTTAAACAGTGGATTTAAAATCTTGTTTGGGGGCGCCTGGGTGGCTCAATCGGTTAAGTGTCTGCCTTCGGCTCAGGTCATGATCCCAGGGTCCTGGGATCGAGCCCCACATCGGGCTCCCTGCTCACCGGGAAGCCTGCTTCTCCCTCTCCCACTCCCCCTGCTTGTGTTCCCTCTCTCGCTGTCTCTCTGTCAAATAAATAAATAAAAACTTTCAAAAAGAATGTATAAAAAAAATAAAATCTTTGTCAGCTGACCCTTTCTCTTCAGAGCACTTAGGTCTTCAGGTAGGAGGCCCCACCTTCTCCCTTTCTAGTGGTCCGACCGGACACTCAGCTGGTAGGGTCACTGTTGTGTGGTGTGCGCACTGTGACACGTGGGTGGTCGGGAAGGGGGCGTAGGCTGGGAGAGTAGGGTGTTCTAGAGTTGGCCGTTGCCACCGTCCTGACAGCTCCCCAGCACCGAGCCTCAATTAAAGCTTTTGATTACTTTTAAGACCCTCCCCTCAAGTTTGTTTGTTTGTTTTTCACGTGAACGCTTGCCAGCTCAGGTCTCAAGCTTCTGGGGGAGTTGTCTTTGAAACCAGCTTTGAAGATTTTAAATGTCTTCTTGTAATCTTAAGCCCCGCACTTTGCCCGTCAAGGTCTCCTTGCCACTGACCTTATTAATATATTCAGTCTTGATTTTTAGACTCGATTCTTCAGTGTAATTACTGTAAATTCGCAGCTGGTGACTCGGAGGCCGGTGCGCACGTCCCTCGGTGCCGGCGGGAGGCGCGGCTGACTTGTGAAGGGCAGAGTGAGGGGAGGGAGGAACTTCTCGAATCCGTGCAAGTCTTGCCTGCGTTTCGTTTCCTGACCGTTGTGCCTGGTGCGATGCGGGGGGAGCCCTCTCCTCATTTTCGTAAAGAAAGAGAGCATTCGGGGTGCTCCTAGAGGATGTGCCTCGGTAAATGCAGTAAGATTCACCGTTGGCGCCAAGTCAGGCCAGCGTGCCGGTGGGAAAACTTACAAAAACCAACGGGAGAGGTGAGTAACCTTTTCATGACAGAATTGAACATTGTGACTTGAATAATATATGCACAGAGTAATAAATCACACAGAAGAGATTGGGACAAAATGCAGCAGTCGCCCCGCTGTCCCCCCCTCCCCCCGCCAGCACCCAGGAGGGACCATGGTCAGCGCTTCCTGACTTCCTGCTGAGAAATACGGGGCGTTTTCTCGGTTATCCACCCCTGCTGACTTCCTTCTGCTGTTTTAGTGTTTGGGGCTTATTTGGTCTTCGTTGGCAGGGTTGTGATCTCAGGAAGTAAACGTCAGCGCCAGTCCTGCCGCATCCTCTCTAGTGAGCCTGCACCGTCTCCACCCTGCTCCCCACCAGCCGGGCTTTCACTGAGGGCCAGGGTCTGCTTGCGTAGACCCTCCTAGTGTGGCCTCTGGTACCCTGACCTGCAGGCCCCCCCGCCTCCCATGGTATCCCATCTCTTTGTCTAGTTCATTGGATGTCCCGGGAGGCCTCTTTGACCTCGTGTTGTAGCCTCTGAGTTAGATTTCCTGTGTGAGCATCGTTCTTCATCCCTGAGTTCGTTTTTACCCTTGACTTCCCTTTTCCAGAGCATCCTGTTCCTGTTTTATGGGTGTACGTTCCCAGACCCGTCAGGATACTGTCTTTCTTAGTATCCTTTTTTTTTTTAAAGTTCTAACTGTTGGGCCCTCACTTGTCTGTTCCTGTAAGGTACACATTGGGTTTTTCGTACTGCTGGTGTGTTGGTGTAGCTCAGTGATTGGGAGCTGGGTCTCTGGCTCGGACTCAGGTTGAATGCTGACTTCCCTTTTTCTGGATGTAACATACTTTCCTAAGGATAATGGCAGCGACCTGCGAGGGGTGTTGAGGGTAGGCTGAGCCAGTACCTGCAGAGTTTGGAGAACGTGACGTAGCCCATGCTCGGTACATGTTAGCTGTCCTCACCATCGTGTGGTTACTGTTCACACTGAAGAACGGAGAATTGGGTCATCGGGTTGGGTGTACTCCACGTGGTGTGAGCAGATCTGTTCCTCGCTGGGTCTCTCCCCGAGCAGGGGTCAGCCTGGGCGAGCTCCCTGGTAGCCTTTGTTTTGGGGTGGCAAGAGGCCCCCTCTACCTGAATGAGGATGAGTGTTCTTGAGGGCACTCACCAGAAGTCTCGGCTCACCCAGGTTCCCCTGACGTCTCTGTTGGGGAGGGGGTGGCTCTGTGTGACTCCCCATCACACTTTCTGCAGCTTTCCTACCTCGTCGTGTGCCGGTTCTGAGCCAGAAGCCTGTGATCCACGTGGCTCCCACGCTCCCTGCAGCCCCCCCGCTGTATCTTGGACAGCTTTCTCCACTCGGTGTCATCCATCAGCACATTTCCATTCACCGTCTGTCACCTAGAAACACACCAAGATCTTCCGTCCTCCGGTTTTGCCCCATCCTCCTGTCTGCTGGGCGGGCTGATTCCTTTCCGGAATGCTTCTTTGTCAGTGGGGTCTGGGGTGGCTGGGGACCAAACCAAATGAGGCTCGGGTCCTCATTTCTACTAGCAGCCAGAGGAATCTTTTAAATGACAGCTTCATAAGCCTGTGTTTTTCACTGTGAGCTGCCAAGCAGGGCTGCCCCATCCCAGGACCTGTGAGCACCACACACTTTGCAGCCTGTGTGAACAGCCCCCTGAGCGGCCCTGAGCACGTCCTGCACGTGGCGGGGAGGCTCCGCACGCGTGACGCTCTCCCGCGATTTGGTCAGGCAGCAGCCCTCCAGTCTGACTTGGTTTCCCCCCCAGTGCAGGAACAGCCTAGATCATGCTGTCAGGACCTCTGCTCTTTGTATCTTTTTGTTTTTGTTTTTTAAAGATTTTATTTGTTTATTTGACAGAGAGTTAGAGAGCACAAGTAGGCAGAGTGGCAGGCAGAGGGAGAGGGAGAAGCAGGCTCCCCGCCGAGCAGGGAGCCCGACGTGGGGCTCGATCCCAGGACCTTGGGATCATGACCTGAGCCGAAGGCAGACGCTTAACCGACTGAGCCACCCAGGCGCCCCTCTTTGTATCTTTTTGAATCGCTGCAATCCAACGAGAATTCACCATGGGTCACATTGAGGATTCCAAAAGTACATCTTGTCAGGGGCCCAGCGTTGACCAGACAGAGCCAGGGCATGCCAAGTGATGAGCAAGAGACACTGTTAATTTTCAGCGAGAGATATGAGGTAAAGCAGGTATTTGCTCTGGTTCTGTGTAGGTGAAGTTCAAAGGAAGCATCTTTGAAGGTTCCTTAGGCACCTGGAGTCTCCACAGAGGAGTTGCATCTACTTTGGTGACTAGCACTGATCCCTCCTCATCCCACAGGTGAGACACTCACCTGTCAGGGACACCTGTCCCGTGGTGGTGCTCAGGCCTTCCTTCGAGCAAGGTTCGTGTTCAATGATTTTTAAAATAAAGTGTTGGAAAGTATTCTGTGTATTATGTTCTAAATGGCTTCTCAAAAAGCCAAGGGCTTGAAGTAGGTTAACCCTGGGGGCTTTTAGGAAACCGAGGGGCACTGGGATGTGGGGATGTGGCATTTGTGGGGTGCTCCCTCCTCCAGCCCTTCCGCCTGGACTCTGGGAACTGGGGCCTCGTCCTGAGCTGAGGAGGAAGCCAGCAGGACAGGCGTCCAGATGAGATCGACTCACGTCAGCGTTCAAGGTAGGAGGTGGGTAGACATTCACCTCCAGCAGGTGTCTGAGAAGCAGGTCTTGCCGGCAGTTACAAGTTTTCCCAGCCAGATAGGCCTTTGGGGTACGTTGAACTTTTCCCCAAGCCAAGTGCTAATATCGAGGTGGAGGTGAAGTTTTGAGGATCAGGCCGTGGGTTGGCATGTGCATGGCGCTGCTCAGAGATGGGACCATGGGCAGCCCCAGTCTGCCTCTGGGCTTCAGAGCTCCCAAGCAGCCTGGTGGGTGTGTTATTGGAAGCACCCAAACTTCTCTAACAATTTGTGATGAAATATTTGTAAATATTTTATGTATTTCTTTTCTGTCCTAAGCAGAAAATACATCGATGAGCCAGGGTCATCACTATGGAAATCGGGTTTTGTACTGTGTAGTGATTTTTGACTGATTGACTTGTGTCTTGTCATGAATAATCCACAAAATACAAAGGCAGATACTACAGTAAGGGAAAAATAAAAAGATGGCCAGAAACATAAAATGGAGCCAGAAGTGGGGTTTCCAAATGCCTCCGGCTGAGACTGGCTGGCTGCCCCACGCTGCCTCAGCTGGGGCGTTGCCCTCAAGCTCTGGGGGCCTCTGGGGGTCACGGACACCCCTACGCTAAGCTCTCTGGTTGCCTTCTTTTTTATTTTCATCATCTCATTATTATTTTAAAATTTTCTTCTTGTTTTGAGTGGGTTTCGGGGGGCGGGGGAGTTGAGAAACATGCCTTTCCTTTCCCCGTTTTTACGACAAGTCCATTATTGGTCTTTTAAATCCCACACCGCGCGATGTTTCCTTGTTAACTTAGTTATAGAACCCCTGTTCCTGTGTGTTTGTCCTCTGGGTTCTGGGAGAATGACCAGAGTTGGCCACGGAACGGGAAGGAGGGGGCACCAAGGTGCAAAGGAGGTGTGCCCCCTGCAGCTCCTGCCGTGCGTGGGGGGCTCTCAGAGCGGTGGGTGCCCCCCTGGGTACCAGCTTCTGTCTGGTAGGGGACACAAGAAGGAGCGGAATCTAACCAACCCAGACCCGCCCCAAACACGCTCCCCATCTGCACAGGAAGCGTTCTCTGCCGTTTCCGAGAATGACCAGACCCTCGGAAGGGAGGATGTGTGCAGCCTTTCTCACTCGGACCTTCTCTGGGAAGGAAGGGCTCTGGCAGACACAGCAGGTCGAGGATTCCTGCTCCGTGCATTAGCAGGTGTGACATCTGCATATTCATGAACCGTCGTCTGGTTTTCATCTTCTAGTTCAGTGGTACTGTCGATTTGGGTATTTGACGGTCATGATGATGATGATGATGATGATTTTATTATTATGTTGCCTTTCAATGCCCATGGTCTCATCATTATTTTTTACTAGCCTATCATTGGGGTTCTGACTTCCTTTTTTTTTTTTTTTTTAAAGATTTCATTCATTTATTTGAGAGAGAGAGAGAGCGAGCACATGAGAGGGGGAGGGTCAGAGGGAGAAGCAGACCCCCCGCTGAGCCGGGAGCCCGATGTGGGACTCGATCCCGGGACTCCAGGATCATGACCTGAGCCGAAGACAGTCGCTTAACCAACTGAGCCACCCAGGCGCCCGGGGTTCTGACTTCTTGATTCAGGAGTTGTACAGAAAAAGTTTTTTCTGTATTTTTCTTTTTTAATTTTAAGACTATCTCTCCTCTCTTGGTTAATTGCTTCTGTTTTTGTTGTTGTCATTTGCATTGGGGTGAAAGGATGCATCCTAGCCCTCATTCACCCTGAGTCCTAAGATTGATGTTTTTTCAGAATTTGTAGGATCTCTTTACATGACTTGTGGTTTTTCTCTGATCACCTGTTATGGTGCTCCGTCCTTTATAGGCATGAATATGGAGTTAGAGGCCAGGCCGGGCGACCTCCCCTAGTGCATCAGTGAAGGGGTGGGTCATCAGGCCTCCTGCGTCGCTGACTTCCCCTGGCCCCCGAGGGACAGAGGGGCTGCTCCATGTCTGTGGAGACGGGGGGCTCAGAGCAGAGGGGCTCAGCCTTGGAGGCAGGCATCAGCCACCTACCAGCCTGGCAGCCTCGGGTAGTTCACCTAAGTGCCGGGAACTTTAGTTTAAAGAAATGGATGATGGCACCTTGCTGGTCATTAGGGTCAGAGAGGAGGTAGGTGGCATGTGTGTCTTGCTGCTCTGTGATGGCTATGAGCCAGCCCCTCTGTTCAGGAGCTTGGCTTCCCAATGGTTCCCGGCTGTTGTCCACACGTAGGTGCGACCCAGCCTTCCTTGGAGTGAGCACCTCTGGTCTGGCCTGATGGCTGTGGCTTATGACCTGCTAGGGCTGAGCCTGGAGGAGCAAGTGACAGGGACGAGAGGGGGCCAGAGGGCAGGTGTGGGCCTAATGCCCTCGGAAAGTGAGTTCATGGGCCCTGAGCCCACGGGTCACCAATCCTGACTCTGACGCCCTGTAAAAATGCCTGGAGGCATTGAACACGTCGGGACATTGGCCCAGAGGGGATTTACTTGTCTTTGGACTTCAGATCTGTGGAGTGAGGGGAGTGTGTTAGGCCCAGATCTGTCTCTGCCAGATCTTTAAAATCAGGCATTCTTATGTTAGAATAAAAACAGCCTGTACAAGCAGACTGTGAGCGTATAAGCGCCCCATGAGGGCACAACCCAAATCCTCCTTGTTCATTCTTGCTCCCTGGAGGGGAGTATGTTACTCCCTTCTCTCTCTCTCTGATTCCTGAGAAGCCTACTGAGAGAAACCGGTCAGCATGTGGGTATGACACCGGGAGGGCAAAAAAAAAAAAAAAAAAAAAAACTCAGCTGAGGGATTTAGTGTGTGATACTTGACTCAGATACTCACAGAAACCTATAACCTTGCTTGTAAATGTTGCTTTATGTGGAAGAAGTAGCAAGTATTAAATTGTAATGAATGGTTAATGTTTTTATAAACATTTTGGCCGCATTGTTTCACATTTTCTTTTAAATCTGAAGAATTCTAATATGTTGTAGAAGAAAGTGAACATAGGCTTCTTTTCAAGATCAAAATACAGATAGAGCTATGGTATTGAAAACATTTGTTAATACTTTATTTTTTTTTTTTTTACAAGATTTTATTTGAGAGAGAGAGAGAGCGCATAAGCAGGGGGAGTGGCGGAGAGAGAGAGAGAGAGAGAGAGAAGCAGACTCGCCACTGAGCAGGGAGCCTGACATGGGGCTCGATCCCATGACCCTGAGATGATGACCTGAGCCCAAGGCAGATACTTAACGGAGCCACCGAGGCACCCCGATTTCTTCCAGGTTTTGATGAAAAACACAATTCTTGACTAACTTTGAAAACTTGTAATAAAAATCCTTCTTTTCTGAATTGTCTTGCTTTGGTGCAAACTCCCAAACCATGGTAAATTGTCAATAGGGAGTCAGATGAATTAGGAATAATTAGTTGGGAGCATTCTAGGCCTGAAGGAAGGGATTTGAAAGTTCAGTGTGTCCCAATGCCCCTTGGCGTCCTGGATTGAATTCAGGAGACCGGGACCGTCTGAGGTGCATCGGGCTTAGGAGGAGGGGGAGGAGGGATCCCAGCAGGCCAGCTGACCTGGAACTGGGTGCCCTCTGCAATGGTGGGAACGGCTGGGGTGGGGAAAGGTCCAGGTAAGCACCCCGGAGGAGGTAAGCCTCCCGGGGCGGGGGGGAGCGGAATCCACTTATGCTCAGAACAAAGACAGGAGATCAACCAGCAGCAGATCCCAGATCCCTGAGTTAGTGGCACCCCCAGGTGCTCTTCTTTGTTACCTTTCCTCTCTTTTGGCCTCTTAATCCCAGCCTCTGCCGGTGGGTCCTGGGGTCCCTGTCCCACAGAATGCAGGGACTCCCCTGCCGGTGGCCTGGCCTGCTCTGCCCTCCCCGGGTTCGTATTGGGCAGAGGGGGAGGCAGATATGTGCGTCTGGGGGGTGTCGTGGTCTGAAGTGTTTGCAGTGACAAAACGATTTCATTGCAGAGCAGAGACCCGGTCTGCGGCTGTCCCTGTTTGAAACCTCATCGGCACGCACCTTGTATGAAACCCCCCAGTTTCCGAAATGACCAAACCGGAGACTCGCAGTATTGCACATCCTGCCGAGGAAAAGCCATGGCCACAGCAGGGAAAGTGAGAGACGCGCCGGTCGGGAGCTTGGGCTGAAACGCGGGCCCGAGGGGCCAAGCTCGCTCCCTCACGGCTGGTGTGTGCGCGAGAAGCGGAGCGGGCTGTGTTTGCTGCTGCGTCTCTGGGCCCGCGGGAGACGCCGGACCCGGGCGGGGAGGCTGTGGGGACACGTCCCGCCTGAGAAGCGGACGGGATGGCACGTGGCTCGCGGGGCGCTTCTCAGTTACTCGTGTCCCGGCCCGCGGTGTTCTCGGCGGCCAAATACAGGCTTCCTGCGGATGACAAATAAGGACATAGCTTTGCTTTGTTGTGTTGATACACAACACAGTATTTTAACTGAAATAGCATGTGGGAGTTACGTCCAGGCCTCACTGTAGCCCGACGTGGGGAGAAAGTGGGGCCGCGCCTGGGGGAGGCCCCGGAGCTGCGCGGCCGCGATGCTCCCAGGCTCCAGGGCTGCGGGGCTGGCGTCCCCCGGCCCCCTGTCCTTACCGGCTGGGGCCAGAGGGCCGTGAGGTAGAATGACCTCGTTAGCGACTGCCCTGGAGTGTTCAGATAGAGAACTTGGAACTCTGTGATGGTTTTATTCAGGTCACGGGTACCGCGAAAGACATCTGTCCCCGCCGTTCCACGTGCTGTTCTGGCTTCCTTCTGGGGTGATCCCGAGGGTCTGCTTTTATCCCCAGAAGAGAAGGAGGACAACGGAATCGCAGGGCCATACTGAGGAGTGGTTTTCCTTTGTTTTTGCTTTAAAAAAAAAACAAAAACAAAAACAAAAATCCAGACAAGGTGGAGAGCTAAGGGGAAGGATAGCAAAGTCTTTGGTACAAGGAGGTCAAAATTATGCTTGACTCAAGTAGAGTTGTCACATAGACCCCAGCTTTGTTATCGTCCCTGGGCCCCCCCCGAGGCTTACACCTCCCGTCTGAGAAAGAGCGTGGGTAGGACAGTCTGCTCGATGTGTCCAAGAACGCAGTATGAGGGACATGCGTACCTGCATGATCTTGTTTCTCCATGTTACTGGTAAATTCCAATGCCTTTGGGTTTTGGAGATTTTACAATTAAAAAACCCCACATTTTACTCTTTATTATCATTTTATATTACTACTTATTGTTTCTACTCCTATAGTAAAAATCTCACTTAGAGATTTTCTCCAAAGGTAATAATTTGGGGCACCTGGGTGGCACCTGGGTGGCTCGTTCAGTTAGGCGTCTGACTCTTGATCTCAGCTCAGGTCTCAACCTCCGTGAGTTCAAGTCCTGTGTTGGGCTCCAGCTAAGTGTGGAGCCTACTTAACATAAATAAACAAACAAACAGGGAATAATTAGTACAAGTCAGATTTAAGAAGAATGTTCACTTTTTTCCTTCCTTTTTATTGTGATAAAATATACCTGAATTAAATTTACCATTTTAACCATGTTTAAGTGTGCCCTTGTAGGACACTGAGCACATTCACAGTGTCGAGCAACCATCCCCACCATCCACCTCCAGAACTCTCCATGATCCTCCACGGACACTGTTCCCATTAAACAGAATCTTCACTTTTTTTTTTTTTAAGATTTTATTTATTGGAGAGAGAGAGGGAGCATGAACGGCAGGAGGGGCAGAGAGAGGGAGAAGCAGACTCCCTGCCAAGCAGGGAGCCCGACGCGGGGCTCGATTCCAGGACCCTGAGATCATGACCTGAGCCGAAGGCAGACGCTCAACCAACTGAGCCACCCAGGCGCCCCGAATCTTCACTTTGAAAGCACCATTTACTACACCTGAAATGCTCAGGCCAAGCGGAGGACCAGCTTGCTTTACATCTGCATTAAAAGGGGTGGTAACTCACAATACGGAGCAGCTCCACACCAGCCTCATTGGGCAGGAGCCCATGTTACACACGAGAGAAGGAAAATCCCGAGCAGGTTGGCAAACACGCAGCCGACTCACCAGTCACAAGGCGAGATTCAGACAGGCCTGCCCCCTTCCAAGGCTGGCTTGGTTGTAATTCATAGAAATCCTTTCTTCCCGCAGTTGAGCCCATATTCTGGGGCCATAAGGTAGCAGCTGTCTTAGTAATTACAATTCGGAGTTAAGTTAGTAACCTCTTAAAGCTCGAGTTCTCTTATCTATAAAGTGATCCATCTGTATGCTCTCTGAGGGCCTTTCCATCCCTGTCCTGTGGTTTGCCGTATTTCCATAATTGATGCTGTGGACTTTCCGTGCTCTTAAGAAGGATGCGGGGGGGGGGGGAGGGGGAGATGGAAGGTTCTGGAAGCAGAAGGAAGAGTAGGGACGTGAGGAGGAAGGACACAAGATAGGCCCAAAGAGGGGATTCGACCCCAGAGAGAGGAAGCGAAGATGCCATCGAGGAGGGACAAAGGGCTTCTTCGCGGGGTCCGCCGGAGGAGAGTGCTTACCTAACAGACTTGCATTTTGGGTGTATGCAAAACATCCCGGAGGGCATCCCCAGGAAGAGTCGGGCAGTGCTCAGCCCGAGCTGGGGAGCAGGCCGGCCCTCCGGAGGCAGAGCAGGGGCTGCGTTAGATCCTGCTCGCGCCTTGTCTGGCCATGGAAACTGGAAAACAGCCTGGGGGGCGGGGAGGACCGTCCTCTGTGGGGTTTCGCTCATTACTGCCTTT
This sequence comes from Leptonychotes weddellii, assembly GCF_054177405.1. Lineage (NCBI taxonomy): Eukaryota > Metazoa > Chordata > Mammalia > Carnivora > Phocidae > Leptonychotes > Leptonychotes weddellii. Next base: position 125,088,635 of record NC_138377.1, on the reverse strand, counting down.
AATTCTCGCCTCAGGCCTGGAAGGGGGCCTTACACCCCCTGCGCGGCCTGGCAAGTGGGGCCACAGAGCGGTCACTGGTGCAGGGCAGGGCCAGCAGTCAGACCTCGCTCTTCCTTCTAGCCTGCTGTGCAGACGGCCAGCCCCACACCTTCCCGTGGTCATGACCGTGCACTGAGGAGCTTACAAAGGACTGGTTTTAGCCCAGCTTCCAGGGGGATAATCCCAGCCCCACCCAGGTCGCCCCCGAGGACACGGACTTGAACAGCTCACTGGCCCCCTCCCTCAGCTTCGCTTTCCTCTTGGAGGGTGGGCCTTTCTGGGCAGGGACGCAGGTGACCTCCCCCAGGCTCAGCAGAAAGAGGGCACAGGCGTCCTGGAGGGAGGATGTGGATTGACTGTCCTGGTTCCAGCTTCGCCCGTCCCCGCGGTGGTCACCCTGAGCATGTGTTCACACCACCAGCTCCAGGGCACGGAGATGGAGTGGTGCTCTGAAAAGACACAGCAGCTCAGAAATGCTCCGTCCCGGGCTGTGACCATCCAAGAATTCTCTGGTGGACATCGGCAGTTTTAGTGAGGGTGAAAAGCCTTTGTGGTGCGGCGTTCCCAGATCCACGGTATTTGCAAGTCAGTGTCAAGCCGGGCAGACTCACCCACCTGGGTCTTGTGTCTTGTGGACCACAGCTGTTGTGAGAACTCACCTTACCACCGGTGGGATAAAATAATTAGGAATTGGATTCTTGAGACTCCAGTTTTAAGAAATAACCTTCAGCCTTGGTGACCAGGTAGGTCATGAAATTAGATTTTTTTTAAAGATTTTATTTATTCGTTTGAGAGGGAGAATGAGAGCACGAGAGGGAGGAGGGTCAGAGGGAGAAGCAGACTCCCTGCTGAGCAGGGAGCCTGACGTGGGGCTCGATCCCAGTACCCTGAGATCATGATCTGAGCTGAAGGCAGATGCTTCACGGACTGGGCCACCCAGGCATCTCTGAAATTAGATTTTTTAAGTTTCTCCCCATCACAGAGATTTCACGAGATGTCTACTTTCCTTTCGGCTGTGTTTCTTGGATATGGAATAGGCAGATCCCATAAGGCTTTATTTGGCCAAGTGTCTGTGTTTGTATTTGGCGGGACAGAAGTGCTATTTATTAAATGGCTTTTTTGGTCATATGCCTCTGCTAGATGTTTTACCTAAGCCCGCTCATGTAACGCCCTCAAAAAAGTAGAGTAGGTGGTATTCTAACCATTTCCAGGTATTTGTGCAGCTGGGGGTGGGGGTGGGGCAGTATTTTCGGGCCTTTCCAACATGGTAGATAATTAGAAAATGCCAGAAGCATCTCAGTTATCATTAGCACAACTCCATGCACAATTCTCCTCAAACA